>NW_015505866.1:889026-896488 GCF_001515645.1 Sinocyclocheilus grahami
AACATAAAGGCTCGTCTCAGTTTTGCCAGAAAACATCTTGATGATCCCCAAGACTTTTGGGAAAATACTCTGTGGACTGACGAGACAAAAGTTGAACTTTTTGGAAGGTGTGTGTCCCATTACGTCTGGCGTAAAAGTAACACTGCATTTCAGAAAAAGAACATCATACCAACAGTAAAATATGGTGGTGGTAGTGTGATGGTCTGGGGCTGTTTTGCTGCTTCAGGACCTGGAAGACTTGCTGTGATAAATGGAACCATGAATTCTGCTGTTTACCAAAAAATCCTGAAGGAGAATGTCCGACCATCTGTTCGTGACCTCAAGCTGAAGCGAACTTGGGTTCTGCAGCAGGACAATGATCCAAAACACACCAGCAAGTCCACCTCTGAATGGCTGAAGAAAAACAAAATGAAGACTTGGGAGTGGCCTAGTCAAAGTCCTGACCTGAATCCTATTGAGATGCTGTGGCATGACCTTAAAAAGGCAGTTCATGCTCGAAAACCCTCCAATGTGGCTGAATTACAACAATTCTGCATAGATGAGTGTACCAAAATTCCTCCACAGCGCTGTAACAGACTCATTTCAAGTTATCGCAAACGCTTGATTGCAGTTGAAAACTGCATGTTGTGTTCACTTGTGTTATATTTTACTAATATTTAAATTTGTTTGATGATCAGAAACATTAAAGTGTGACAAACATGCAAAAAAATAAGAAATCAGGAAGGGGGCCAACCCTTTTTCACACCACTGTATCTGCATATAAATATGATGCAGACCATGGGGAAAGCTAAGCTGCTTTAGAGAGGAGATAAAAGGCATAGAGTATGAAGGTCTGGCTTGTTTAGAATATTTGATTGCACTTTAATGGCCTCATTATGAATTGATCTTTATTCAAACATGTTTGAATTAAGATTTGAGATCAAAGATTGCAAATAAGATTACAGTGGGTGCTCTGCACCCGCACAGTCTGATAAAACGCCCTGCTGTTTTACTTCCTTGTATGGCTGGAAAAAGAAACTGGCACCCTAACCCTAACCCTAACCCTAAATGTACAGGACTTACATCATAATTCTGAACAAAATAGGATAACATATGAATCTTCTAAGAATCAATAGAAAAAAAATTAAAATAAAATAAATAAATAAAAAGACACTTCCAGGAAAAAAATTTACAAAATGGAAATGGTTCTTGGAAGTAATTGCAAGCAATTGTAGCAAATTAGCTCAAAAGGAAAATGTATATAAATAATTACAATTAATTCAATACAATTATTTATATCAGCTGGCAGTAGTAACTGTAGCAGAATTAAATTGCCCTCAACTAATCTGATTGTCCAGCGAACCTTCAGTGTAAGTTCATATCAACTCTAGGAAAGGATATTTTCGTGGCCACAGAAAATACTTTCATACAATATTAATGCATTAGAGCATGTAGCGAGGATCAAAATCGTAAAGGGACATTAATTTGCAAGGCAGAATCAGAAACTCATGTAATTTGTGCACATGAGTTTTATTAACTAAACACTAACACAAACTAGTCTAACAAACAAACAATCACTCATACATGGGAAAGGGCAAATGAGGCGTGATGGATGAAACCATCAGGAAAAATCAGAGAATGAAGCTATGAAAAGAGTCAGTTAACCACCTGAGTGAAACCATCAGCGCCATTTTAAAATGGGGTCTACAGCTTATACTAAACCTCTGTTTCATTTAGTTAAATGTACGATACTTGCATTGCCTTGGTCGTTGACGAGTGTCTGGATGCAGTCTCGGATGAAAGTCTTGATGGTTTCAAGGTTTTGGACTTGCGATCACGTTCTTCCAGGTTTGAAGAGTGATGAATTCCAAAAAGATGTTATTCTGACTCTGTCGTGATTGGGAGTTTCTTCCCAGTGGAAAGTGAAAAAGAGCTAAGTTAGACATTAGCTGAGATCCTAGGATCTTTGGTGAATGTAAAGACAAGGCCGAAGCCTGGTGCAGACTTGGGAGTTGCAGAAGCGTTCTAGCTCACATCATCATCTTTTCAGAATCATTGCCTTGGTCTATCATAATCATTTTGATGACAGCTTTGGCTCCGGAATTTCAGAATGACCTGAACAAGATGTTTTCTTCTCCTGTGGTGGAAACAAGATTCCATAGGAATCCCCATCATTTTAAGATTGGTTCCATTTGGAGATGATAAAAAATTTCAGTAGCGATTCAATAGGATTTTTTGACTAAGAGACAGTTGTCTGAGAAAGTTCCTTCACACTCAAAAGTGTCTTTCATATGTTAAAAAGTCCCGAATGCCATGTCAGAGCATCGAAGAGGAAATTCACACGTAGGCTGGAGAACTCTGAAATGGGAAGTTACCTAACCCAAAAACACATCTTACATCTCAAGTCTGTGACCGAAAGCATTAGCCTTTAGAGTGCCATAACTTAAATTTTACTCTCTAATATTCCTCTCTCCCGGAGGTCGTTAAAGCTTGTCATAATCAAGGAGAAAGGCTCTGTGACCTTCTGCTTTGACATTTCTGTCACTTGGCAATTGTATAGCAAGAACACCTGAGGGGAAAAGGCATGCAGAGGCTGGATGAGACAGGGTCTTTGCTGGCAGTAATTTGACATTGGCCGATAAGTGTAAACACAGTAGGCTACATTATCCAGAGAATCTGAAGAAAAAGGAGAAGAAAAACGATCGTTCCATCACAGCCTTGATTGCAGGAGGAAGGGATGGCTTTTACGCCTCTGTGTGGTTAGCTTCCCAAGTGGTCACTTTAAAGGTCTGAGCTTAATGCATCAGAAAATTAGCCAGGCACACTAGAAGAGTAATCTTGTCAAGTTGGTAACCTCGCAGAGATAGGAAAATAAAATAACCATCAATTAATGTGATTGCGTGCAATGTTCTCTCCTTTCAGCACGTTTCTTAAATGCTCTTCCTGGCTTTCCACAGGATAATGAGAGGAGATAACATGGTGAAGCATTTGATTGCTTTTGTAATAAAAAGAGCCTCACATTCACTGTCATTGTCACCGTTACATCCATTTAAATAGTTGGACAATGCAAGTGAGAATGACCTGGTTTGACTGGATTTCAGCCCATCAGCTTCTCTGCAAAAAATACTAACACTAGGAAGATATTTTAATAAATAAATAATGAAACCACTGACAAACACATTGTGTGATTTAATGGAACATGTTGTAGGATATCAGAGCAAATCAGACAATTTAAGATTCAGAACGGTGTTGAAACAACACAACACAAAAAATTCCAAAAGGAGGCCCAACAACATGGATGACTTTAAATCTGTCCCAGATCCTGGTGCCACAATTCTGAAGCAAGTCTAACTAACTAGCAGATTTAAACAGCTTGAAACAGCATTAAAACAAAATAACACTTATTGATAATTCCAACTCAGGAAGGAGATTGTCAAATTTTGGGCGAGCAACCCAAGATTAATGATCAAAGAGACAACACATCATGACCATCACGAGTAAAACCATGAGGAAATCATGAGTTAAGACTTCCTTGGATTGGTTCCCCCTCCCACCCAGGACAGAGACCAGACTGAGAATCCTTCTAGACCTTTTGTTCCTCACAAAACACATCCTCACACTCACAGAATGTCACAGAGACTGTCTTTTACATATATAAATGTATCAAAACGATGCTAAAAGGACTTAAAAACGAAAATCAAGCCATTGCAAAACTCCATTTCATGTATATAGGCCTAACTCACACATTTGACTATCACGTTCTAATTACTCATTGTATGTCCTTTTGAATAACTATTGAATAGTTTATATAGGTTATATTTGAGTTTTTTGAAATTTTTCTATTCTGTTTATATGTTTCTATTCTGACGATCAATCGAGTAATTGGATAACTATATATATATATATATATAATATATATACATAATAGCAATGAGGCAATAATAATTAGTTCAAATACATAATGTATTATAAACAATACAGCTAATGTACATTACGCATTATAACAAATGACTGCAGAGGGCACCAACGGACTGACTATTTTTTTACACTTTACTGAGCGATCCTTGTTTAATATTGACTAAACATTTAATTCAAATGTCTACTTAATCTTTAATATTTGGTCATTTCTTTACGACAGAAAAGCTACAGCCACTGTAAATTCTTGAATATGTGGACATCAAAACGTGTAAACTCAGAGCGAGGGTTTAAACTTTTGTTTTGAAATCGCAATGAACAGTTAGCATATTAAGAAAGATATTGAGGTATTCTCCTGCGTTTGCATAGGTTTATAAATTATTTACCTTACAAATCTGATGAAATGGCGCACGTTGCGTTCCCAGATGAACGTTAAAGCCCCAGTCAATATGTCAGTATTGTACGTTTAGATGCTGTCAATATGTCAATTTTTTTACATTTCAGTGTCTATGGAAACGTAAGGAAATGTACGTTTGGTAGAATCACACTTTACACAAAAATACATACAAATACTCATGAGATCATCTTGAAAATGAGCAACACTGACATTCTGCTAAACTTCTCCTTTTGTGTTCCACGGTATAAATAGGCCTACATTATATGGGTTTGGAATGAGAAGACAGTGAGTACATAACAGAATGTTCATTACTGAGTGAACTATCCCTTTAACTTGGCTAATATATTAGTAATGTTGACAAGAGAGACTGATAGATGGCTACATGCAGAACATTGCACAGAATATGACTAGGTAATGGGCAACAGGGGAAATATGACTTCAGACATGACATTTTGGGTTTGTGTTTGTGTGTGTGTGTAATGCATATTTAATACTGTAATCCAAAAGACTCCTCATTAAAACTCAATATCCAGACAAAACAGGTACGGAAAAGACAAAAACAAGGAAATTGTGTGAAACCAGCGCATGGAAATCTCAGAGCTGACATTGCTCACTAACACACTGCAGCCTAATGTGAAAGTGGCCATATTGTATCTTAGCGCATGAGAACCTAACAGTCCAACAGGATATGCAGGGAAGTGTATAATTACGCGTATAGCGTGTATTCGTGTGTGCATATGGCATGTGAGCATAATGGTGCTCGCTGCGACAAGGCGTTGATGTTAATGTCTGTGGGCGTTAGAAATGTAACCCTAGGGGAACGATCTACACAAGATCAAAATACATCAGAGAGATAAAGTGATAGCAGGAGAGAGAGAATAATAATAGCCATGAACAGATCTGGAGAGCCTTATATAAAATCAAATGTGCTCTAATACACCATAGACATACACACAAACACACAGTTGCATGAACATGTTATAATTACTCACTAAAGTGAGGCAGGTGCCCAGATCCAAGCTCTTAATTGAAGCATTAGTGAAGGCTGCTTGTTACCTCCATAATGATTCTGTGAGATCAAGAGAGCGTGTACAGGTCATAAAAAGGGTCCATAAATAAACTTGTGTGTAATTGATTCTCACGGCCCGCGTTTGAAAGCTAATTCTTTTCATATATTTAGTTTTTGTCCTGCAGTGACTTTGAAGGCGTATCGTATTTACATCAAATTACTTAAAGTCATGTACACATAGCAAGTTTTGGGAGTGAAGCACCTAAATTACTGTTCTGTGTGTGTACACAACGCGAGTCAAGGGCCGGTCACACTACACTTCTCATTCCATTAACTTCCATTCATATGTATGCGAATGTGGGAGAACGGAAATGCAAACTCATGCGAAGAAGTTTTGCCAAAGCCACTAGAAGGCAAGCCTGCAACCTTTAGCTAAAAAAAACGTAACGGCTAATGCTAACACTTCCACTTTGGCAGTACATTGGAAAGGAGACCAGAGGAAAAAAAGGCTGTTTTATAAGAGAAGTCACTGACTTTTTGCGACAGGTGGGATACAGCTTACGGCATTTCTCATTTATTCCTATGTTATCCGTAAACGGCGATTGAGTGTTGCACAACTCTTGACTTAAATTCAATGACATCAAGGCTGTAATGTGATTGGTTAGTAAGGCACACGTGATCCAAGTTGACCATTACGCTTTCTCCAATAGTAAGTCATACAGACCCTCTCATCTCCCAATAGTAAGACAATCTCTGGTTTCGCATTTTGCTGCGTTTCAAAGCACAAGTTTGGTGAACTCTGCCCAGCGAATTCGTATCATGTGAAGATGTGTGACCAATAGAAGATTAGAGTGAGCTCAGCTGAATTAAAAGCAGTGGTGGACGAACTACACAAATCAAGTGCTTGAGTAAAAGTACAGATACATATAGTAAAATATTACCTCAGTAAAAGTATGAAGAACTCCTTTTCAACTTTACTTGTTTCAACTGTGGAATAATACCTGGTCTAACTTATTTTGGCCTTGAACTGCCCACTTATACAAGAAGAAAACACCTGACCAACATGTAAAGTGACCAACCTTAGTTTGTTTGGTTTTTAAGTGATGTTTAGGGTGGATAAATCTAGATTAGATCATACCACAATAATCGAGCAACACAGAAAATAAAACTCTTCAAATAGGAGTTTCCATGAATAGCCTTACAAAAAACGGAGACCTTTAAACCTCTTTAAAAAGGCTTTTTTATATATTTTCTTAAAGAAGAATTAAGGCCTTGAATTTATTTTTGTTTATTTATTTATTTTTCTTCTGACCTGGCCCACACACACTCATATTTCAAAAGCACAATGCTCTGTAATGTATGATTTTTCTTGCAGCCAATAATGTGCACTAAACACAAAATGATAAAAATGCAAATCCTTTACTAGCATTTCTAAAGGCAACCTTCAACTAGGTATGATCAATGTCTTTACAGGCCTTCTGTTTTCTAAATGATACAAAATGTTGCAAATTTATATATCAGTGTACATTTATATAACATTTTAGGGGTATAATGCATCACGAAAATCATAGATTGAATCATTTGTTGGATCAGCTAAAAGGTTTTTCAGGTAGGTCAAACAGTAGTATTCAGGTACAAAAATTCAATAATCAAATCTTAACATACACTGAACAAAATTATAAACGCAACACTTTTGTTTTTGCCCCCATTTTTACGAGCTGAACTCAAAGATCTAAGACTTTTTCTATGTAAACAAAATGCCTGTTTCTCTCAAATATTGTTCACAAATCTGTCTAAATCTGTGTTAGTGAGCACTTCTCCTTTGCCGAGATAATCCATCTACCTCACAGGTGTGGCATATCAAGATGCTGATTAGACAGCATGATTATTGCACATGTGTGCCTCAGGCTGGCCACAATAAAAGGCCACTTTAAAATGTGCAGTTTTATCACAAAGCACAATTTAACAACGTCGTTTGCACTGCGCTCTTGCGTTACTTGATCCTTTTATTTTGGTGCGTCAGTCTGTTGAGTTGCTTAGTATAGGAAATTATGATCCACACTCACGAGAACAATCTTCTTTTTTCTTTTATTTTACATTCATTACTAATGGGAAAAGACACAAACGTTTCGGCTCAAAGCCTTCCTCAGTGTGTAAAGCAA
>NW_015505866.1:897333-898233 GCF_001515645.1 Sinocyclocheilus grahami
AATTTATTTTTGTTTATTTATTTATTTTTCTTCTGACCTGGCCCACACACACTCATATTTCAAAAGCACAATGCTCTGTAATGTATGATTTTTCTTGCAGCCAATAATGTGCACTAAACACAAAATGATAAAAATGCAAATCCTTTACTAGCATTTCTAAAGGCAACCTTCAACTAGGTATGATCAATGTCTTTACAGGCCTTCTGTTTTCTAAATGATACAAAATGTTGCAAATTTATATATCAGTGTACATTTATATAACATTTTAGGGGTATAATGCATCACGAAAATCATAGATTGAATCATTTGTTGGATCAGCTAAAAGGTTTTTCAGGTAGGTCAAACAGTAGTATTCAGGTACAAAAATTCAATAATCAAATCTTAACATACACTGAACAAAATTATAAACGCAACACTTTTGTTTTTGCCCCCATTTTTCACGAGCTGAACTCAAAGATCTAAGACTTTTTCTATGTAAACAAAATGCCTGTTTCTCTCAAATATTGTTCACAAATCTGTCTAAATCTGTGTTAGTGAGCACTTCTCCTTTGCCGAGATAATCCATCTACCTCACAGGTGTGGCATATCAAGATGCTGATTAGACAGCATGATTATTGCACATGTGTGCCTCAGGCTGGCCACAATAAAAGGCCACTTTAAAATGTGCAGTTTTATCACAAAGCACAATTTAACAACGTCGTTTGCACTGCGCTCTTGCGTTACTTGATCCTTTTATTTTGGTGCGTCAGTCTGTTGAGTTGCTTAGTATAGGAAATTATGATCCACACTCACGAGAACAATCTTCTTTTTTCTTTTATTTTACATTCATTACTAATGGGAAAAGACACAAACGTTTCGGCTCAAAGCCTTCCTCAGTGTGTAAAGCAATTCAATCCCTGT
>NW_015505866.1:898974-956102 GCF_001515645.1 Sinocyclocheilus grahami
AACTGTACATTTTAGAGTGGCCTTTTATTGTGGCCAGCTTAAGGCACACCTGTGCAATAATCATGCTGTCTAATCAGCATCTTGACATGCCACACCTGTGAGGTGGATGAATTATCTTGGCAAAGGAGAAGTGCTCACTAACACAGATTTGTGAACAATATTTGAGAGAAATAGGCCTTTTGTGTACATAGAAAAAGTCTTAGATCTTTGAGTTCAGCTCATCAAAAATGGGGGCAAAAACAAAAGTGTTGCGTTTATAATTTTGTTCAGTGTAGCTTATATAGATTCATTATTGTTAAAGTTACAAAAGTTATTCGGTCAAGAGCAGTGAGTCTTTTGCTGTTTGATTAATGTTAAGGACAGAGACAGCAGCATGTTTACTAGGCCGCTGTCACTTTAAAACCTCAGGCACGGATCCAGTATACTGTTACACATGTAAGACATAACTGATTGTGTTTACGTGAATGCTGATTGAGATTTTGATAATTGTGTTTGTATGTGTCTATTGAAGCACAAGAAAGCACAAAAGAGAACTCAATTCTGTTTTTGCGTGAGTACCAAATTGAGTTATCATTCACACTTTATTGTGTTATTATTTAAGTATACATTCTGTAAGTCATACTCTTGTAAGGTTGGTCTGGACCACCCTTAGCTATACCTTATCACTGTTGACAGTTCACAGATTATTACATCTCTGTCTATACGAATTCTGAAGTTGTAATACACCCTGTCTTCAATTAGACTAACTGAAGTGTTTTCATGCAAAGAATAAAACTTTCATTAGACTGATGGTTGTAAGCGTTTTTACTATATTTTCCAAAGGTACATCAGCTAGCAAACCATTAGGCAGTAAGGATTAAGAGTCTATTTAAAGGGAATGATTGTGGTGGGGAGTTTGGTCAAACTATGGCAGCGATACAGTGAATGGTTGTGCTAAATCAAAGATGGTGCCATCAGTGGAGCCATTTATTGTATGTGCACTAAAACTTTAGTCTCCTGGCTACCATGTCAGAAGCTGCAATTCTAATAATAATAATAATAATAATAATAATTAGCCTGCCATGGCAGCAAATTCAGCAGCTTTTAGTTCTTGTTGGTCCGATTTTGTTGAGACAAACTCAAGCTACTTTTGTTGAGCTACTGTACCCCCTCCAGCTCCGAAATTCAGCTGCTCTCTTCTTTCTCTCTTTTTTTTCTCCGTCATAGTAGCTGTCGATTATATGTTTCGCGTGTTGCGCAAGTCATCCAATAACAGAAATTTGTGATTTACAACAATAATGTGATGTGGCTGCTGGACAATCAACCCTGTTTGTGGAGTAAATGTATATAAATGACCCTTTCAAAAGTCAGTGAAGGCATACTGTCAGTTAGTGATACGCATGATGCATTTGGACATAAGGTTACAGATTCGGTTCACACACTCGTTTTGATATTATATCAAATATCCAGGGTTGGATTTAATTTGCAATTTGGATTATAAATGCAATTTCAACTATTTCTGAAGTGCTTCTTGTTGGAAATCACTCTTACCAGATTTTTTTTTCTGTTTTTATTTTCTATTTATTTATTTTTCTTTAGTTAAAAACTGTTAAATTATTAAATTGGTAAGGTATAGCTAAAAGTGGTCCAGACCAACCTTATGAAAGTATGACTTAAAGAAGTTATAGCCTACTTAAATAAGAACGTTTCATGAAACACGTATTAACGATAAGGTAGCTTAAGGTATAACTTAAGAACGACATAGCATTAAGAAGGTTTTGGGAAATGCAGCCCACACCATTATCGCCCGCTCATTCTAATATTGCATATAATTTTCGCCCATCAGGGAGCCGGTGTCCTGACATTTTATCCTACCCGTCAGATTGTCCTACCAGGGTTTACTGCGCATGCGCACATCAATATTGCGTCCTTTTTCTCATGCTGAACAACAATATTTAATGTATCTGCATTACTGTAAGGGTAGGTTTAGGGTTGGGGTAGGTGTAAACTGCGCATGCGCACATCAATATTGCGTCCTTTTTCTCATGCTGAACAACAATATTTAATGTATCTGCATTACTGTAAGGGTAGGTTTAGGTTTGTGGTAGGTGTAGACATTAATAAACCATAATTTTACAGGTAGCATTTTTCGTTGTCGAATTGTACTACCCACTGTTTTAATGGGAGGTAGCAAAATCTTCGAATTCACGATCACGCGCACTCTGTGTAAAGGAAGATCAGATATTTGTCAATGAGCTCAGGATCCGGTGAGCAGCAAATCCTCCAACATTATCTAATCAGTCATTTCTCCTCTCAACCCGTGATCAGTGAAATCTGACTCCTGCAGCTCATGTTGGATGTATAGGGTCAAGTAAAAAAAATGTTTCATGGAATTGGGCTACTTTTAAACTGTTGCGGTTAAAGGTTTGAAATGTTGCATAAATTACATTTGACTGAAATGCTTGTATTGAAACGTTTTGCATTTTACCTATGATAAAACTCTGCTGTTAAGTTTTATGGCGGAGGGCCACTGGTAGGAAGCTTTTGTTACATCCCTATAACATTTAGTTTGAAATCTCAATCAATCAATTTTTACATTCCTGGTATAAAAACTGTACAACAGTATATTATTAACCTATTTGTTATGATGACATTGTTCGAATATTTATCTGCACCCCACAATGTAGTCATACTGTATATCTCATATATTTTGCTAAGCGACAGTCTATGAGTAGATTTTCATCATACTGGTCGAACGTTGCTCCCTATCACATCTGCACACAAGTGGCAATCTGCAATCGCTGCAAAGAACACATTCTTCCATACAAACTTTTTTTTATCCACTAAAATCTATCATATTGCAGGATCATTTCTAAGGCATTTCAAAACTGCCATCCAAAACCAGTCACTCAAATCACATCAGTAAAACAGCAGGATTTTGACAAGCACATATCGCCATGTGTCTTCAAAGACTGGTGGAAACAGACTGGAAAAATATTTTTGCAACCGGTTGGCATTAGTTATGTCCAAATAATAGAATTACATGTAAACCATGCAACTGTTACTGCAGTGTTTCTGTATTTATATGGTCTCACCAACATGGAATATGTAATTCAAATTCTAGTTGTGACTAAGCAACTAATCAAGCGCTTCCAGTTGTTGGTTTGAAGAATATTTTGAGATGGAACAGCTTTGCTGAGAACTTAAACACAAATTTAACAACTACACTGCTGGACATTTGTTTACAGACATTCGGCCACATCCCTGAATCTCTGTCATCCTCTGCTTCTGTCTGTCTTTTCCTGCAGTGTCAAAGGCAGCAGAACGCAACTTGCATGAAGTGATGAATAAATAAATATGTTGCAGCCTGGCAGTAGAGGAGAGGAGAGAGAGTGTTATGGAAAAAAAGCTGTCTGAACATTCTGCTGGGAGGAACACTGATCATCTGAGTACTGCGTGTCCAATGAGTTTTAGTTATTTTCATCAAACTCTATATACAGAGAGGCACACTAGTGTTGATAGAACCAATTTAGAGAGGTTTCTGCTACCTGTCTTTCATCTCAGCCCCCCAGGGATCTGCGATTAATTCAGCCGTCAACACCCTTAAAAATCTGTGATTATGTGATCTCCCCTCACGATTGGTGAACAAAGGTGCAGTAAGCTATCGGAGCAAGTAAACGGTGCATTACACTTTTCATCACTCTGCCACTGTCTAGAAGAAAACGCAATACTTAAATTAACTTTTTTTAGTGTCATCCAAACAACAACAACAACAAAAAGGTGAAACAAGACGATGCTGAAAATGCTGTTCTTTAGAACTTTTTTTCATTAAAGAATACACAAAATTTATGATTTCCACAAAAAAATATTAACTGTTTTTTTAACATAGATAATACGAAGAAATGTTTCTTGATCAACAAATGAAAATATTAGAATGATTTCTGAAGGATCAAATGACACTGGAGACTGCAATAGCTGTTGAAAATTCAGGCTATTAAAAATACACTTTTTTATTGTAATAATATCGTTAACACTTTGTTTTGATAGTCCACTTTAGTCATTCTGCTTACTATAAGTAACTTTGCTACTGCATGTCAACTACCAGTACAAGTAGACTGCTTAACATATGCTAATAATTTTAATGGTTCCCAGGCAGACATTTTTAATGTTTAAGCATCTCTTGCAATGTAAAATTACCCTCTAATTTATCTGCATGTAAATACTGTGTTCTATTTCTAAAGTGCTGGTTTAGTGGTGATTATTTCACTGAGAGGGAACTAGAGATCAGAGAAGGTTTTTCAACACAATACAGCTAAATGGGCTTATGCACTATTATTCAGGATCTATTAGGTTAATGAATAATGGATTATGAAAGAGAAGAGGGTGTTGAAAAGATGTCACAGAGGGCAAAGCAGAGATTCAGGACATATACACAAATACACAATTAGAAATGAGCAGACAAAAATAGAACGAGTTAACAGGTCACAAAATATGTGAAGTCTACAGATCATTAAATAATTTTCCAATAAGACAATATTTTCTTTTTTTTTTTTTTTGTAAATCATGGTAGATTTTTTTTGTACTGCCATTAATTCATGCTGATTAATTTCAAATATAGTGTATTATAATAAAGAAAGCCTAATCAGAAAGATGGAAATAATACATAATAATAATAATAATCTCAAAAGTGAAACACAGTAATGAGAATTTGTGGATGAAAATAATGTCATAAAATGTCACAGTTAAAAAAAGATGACCTGTATTCACTCTTACACACTAAAAATGCATTGCACACTGTCATATTGGTTATTGGGTTTTGTTTTGTGTTCAGGTTTTCATGTCTTATTTTGTAGTTTTAGTTATGGTAATGTTTCCTGGTTTGTTATGTGATTCCCTTGCTCTCACGTATCTTGCCATGTGCTCCCTTAGTAAATGTGTCATGTTGTGATCGGTTGTTTAGTCATGTGTCATGTGTTCTCATTAGGTCTTTATAAGTGGCGGCTGGTGCTAAAAAAAATTAAATAACCATTTAAAAAGTGACATAATAATGTATAATTACTGCTTAGCTAAAAAATGGAAGTTGAAAATTCAACTGTTAAAGCATGAAATAAGATCCCACGAATCAGTGAATTTTAGTTTAATGTGGGTGTATTGTTAGTAAAGTAATCATTAAACGTGTAATTATTAAAAAAAATATCAGCCATTTATATTAATGTGATTTAGAGATGAAGGCCATAATACTAATGTTGTCCACACGAGGGAGCCACAGGCTATCAAATCCTTTAAGATCTCAGTTTAAAGACTGTGAAAATTGTTCAATAAATTGAGTGATTGCCTCAAGTTAAACTGCATTGTTTCAGTTTCCTTCTGTGTCGATGTCCACAATGCTTCAGTGATAGGACTTTGAAATAAAAAACAGCGAAAACAATAAAAAGGCATGACTTGCATCCCATCCAGCTGCCCAACTCCGTCCAAGCTCCATGATCCGTATTTTTTTTCCTTCATAATACTGTGTTCTATTTCTAAAGTGCTGGTTTAGTGGTGATTATTTCACTGAGAGGGAACTAGAGATCAGAGAAGGTTTTTCAACACAATACAGCTAAATGGGCTTATGCACTATTATTCAGGATCTATTAGGTTAATGAATAATGGATTATGAAAGAGAAGAGGGTGTTGAAAAGATGTCGCAGAGGGCAAAGCAGAGATTCAGGACATATACACAAATACACAATTAGAAATGAGCAGACAAAAATAGAACGAGTTAACAGGTCACAAAATATGTGAAGTCTACAGATCATTAAATAATTTTCCAATAAGACAATATTTTCTTGACATTACCTTTTTTTTTTTTTTTGTAAATCATGGTAGCATTTTTTTGTACTGCCATTAATTCATGCTGATTAATTTCAAATATAGTGTATTATAATAAAGAAAGCCTAATCAGAAAGATGGAAATAATACATAATAATAATAATAATCTCAAAAGTGAAACACAGTAATGAGAATTTGTGGATGAAAATAATGTCATAAAATGTCACAGTTAAAAAAAGATGACCTGTATTCACTCTTACACACTAAAAATGCATTGCACACTGTCATATTGGTTATTGGGTTTTGTTTTGTGTTCAGGTTTTCATGTCTTATTTTGTAGTTTTAGTTATGGTAATGTTTCCTGGTTTGTTATGTGATTCCCTTGCTCTCACGTATCTTGCCATGTGCTCCCTTAGTAAATGTGTCATGTTGTGATCGGTTGTTTAGTCATGTGTCATGTGTTCTCATTAGGTCTTTATAAGTGGCGGCTGGTGCTAAAAAAAATTAAATAACCATTTAAAAAGTGACATAATAATGTATAATTACTGCTTAGCTAAAAAATGGAAGTTGAAAATTCAACTGTTAAAGCATGAAATAAGATCCCACGAATCAGTGAATTTTAGTTTAATGTGGGTGTATTGTTAGTAAAGTAATCATTAAACGTGTAATTATTAAAAAAAATATCAGCCATTTATATTAATGTGATTTAGAGATGAAGGCCATAATACTAATGTTGTCCACATGAGGGAGCTACAGGATATCAAATCCTTTAAGATCTCAGTTTAAAAACTGTGAAAATTGTTCAATAAATTGAGTGATTGCCTCAAGTTAAACTGCATTGTTTCAGTTTCCTTCTGTGTCGATGTCCACAATGCTTCAGTGATAGGACTTTGAAATAAAAAACAGCGAAAACAATAAAAAGGCATGACTTGCATCCCATCCAGCTACCCAACTCCGTCCAAGCTCCATGATCCGTATTTTTTTTCCTTCATTTAAATGTCTTGTGAAAGGAATTTTTGTAAAGATAAAATCAAATTTACTTTCATCTCGGAAGAGATATCCAATCACATAAGGCCAAAATAAATAAAAACAATACTGATTTGCTAAAATCAAAAGTGGGCAGGTATGGGGCACAGTGCTCTGCACCCTGATGACAATCTGAAACAAGCCAATTAGAGCTCAGCCTCAAGTCACATGCTTTTCAAAAGTTTACGGACCTAATAGCCACCAATTTGTCCGACAACCCGCACACACAACAAACGAAATAGAGTTTTATTTTTTATTTTTTTTAATAGGTGCTAACATGACTACCAGTCAAATAGTATGACTAAATAATGCAATTTTGTGATTATTTTGCAACATATTTTTTACGTATTTTTAACATGGTGAAGTAGGCTTCTTCCATGGCTAAGTTGAGGAGGGCAGCGCCCCCTATTGACCAGCCAGCCGCCACTGGTCTTTATCTTGATTGTCACAGGGGTTCCTTTTTAGTAATTTAGTCTTGTGTATAAATAGCCCTTTTGTCTAGCTTTGTTCCTGTACTACTCTTGGTGAGTTAATATTCATATCAAGTTGTCAAGTCATCAAGTCAAGTCAAGTTAGGTCTTTGTTTGTTTCATGGATTATGTTTGTTTTGTATCTCGCTTATATTTCTGTTCAATAAATACTGCAGTTGGATTCAATTCAGCTTGCCTCAGTATACCTTCATTACAGAAAGCTAGACCGTTACAATGGACCCAGCAGTTTCTTTGCTTTGCCTTCATCAAGGTAATCGTTGTATAGAGGATTATGTGGCGGACTTTTTTGGACTGTGCCATTTGGTGAATTTTAATGACGTGGCTCTTAAGGACATTATTTGTTATGGGTTAAATGAGCCCGTTCGTTCATGGATGCCAGGAGGAATTTTTTTTTTTCCCTGGCTCAATATATGGACTATGCCTTGTTGTTGAGTGGCTCCTCATTTACTGTGGGAGAAGCAAATGAGGAATTGTTCACGTCATGCCTGCCAAGCCAAAGCCTCTTCATGTCAAGGCCACCAAGCCTGAGTCTATGGCCAAGATGTCCACCATGCCTGAGGATTGTCACGCCATGGCCACCATACCAGAGTCCTGTTACGCCACAGCCCCCATGCAAGTTTCCCCTAAGGATTTTTTGGGGAGGGACTATAGGACACATGCTCTTGTGGCCTAATGGCCAGTGTCATGCATCCACCAGTGATGTCAGTGTGAGTGGCTGCATGGCATCCCGGTGGCCTCAACACTTTCAAACCCAATGGCCTCAGTGCTGTCCAGCCTAGAGGTCCTCCCTCCATCAGCTGTACTTCCCATGATGGTGGTTGCCATTTTGTGTGTTTGGGCTGCACACTGCGCTCCAGTTCATGAATCTGTTCCAGAGCCTACTCTAGCCCCAGAGCTCAGTCCTGTGTTGGCACCAGCCTTTCAGTTTCCAGTCTGTTCTGTTTTGAACACAGTGGTCATATGTAAACCCTCAGCCAGTCATGTCAAAGCCAAAGAGGCCGTCTCTGAGCTCTCAGCCTGTCCTGTCACTGCCAAGGAGGCCGTCCCTGAACTCACAGTCAGCCCAATATTATGGCCAATGAGAGCGTTCAAGGATTTTCTGCCTGTCATGTAACGGCTATGGAGGCTGCTCACGAACTCTCTGCCTGTAATGCTACGACCACTGAGGCCGTTCAAGGATTTTCTGCCTGTCATGTCACAGCCATGGAGTCCACTCACAAACTGTCTACCTGTTCTATCACAGCCAGATGGTCCGTCCACATCTCTTCTCCGCCATGGCCTCCTGACCTGTGTTGGTCTTCTGCTCCGCAGGCTTCACCTTGGTCACCTGCTCTACTCTGGTTGTCATCTGGTCCACCGTGGGGATTCTCGGTCCCGGCTGCTCCGCCCTGGTGGTCTTCCGCTCTGCCCTGGTAGTCTTCTGCTCTGCCTTGGTGGTTTTTGGCTCCGCCCCTGCTTCCTACTCTGCTGGCTCCACCCTGGTCTCTGGCTCTTCCCTGTTTCCCTAATCCTTCATGGTTGCTCCACGGTCCAGGCCCGCCTCTGCTCCATGGCCCAGATCCACCATTGCACCAAGACCTACTGCTCCATGACCTATGGTCTTGCCCTCTACGCCACGATCCATGGTCTCCATCACTGCTCCATGGTCCAGGCTCGCCTCCACTCCATGGTCCAGGACTGCCACCATGCCATGATCCAGGTCAAGTTCTTCTGCACGGGCCTGGCCTTCCATCCTACCTCGACCACCTCCAGTCCTCCACCCTCCTGGAGTTGGTTTTGGGTGGTGTTAGGGCGTCGGGAGCCGCCCTTGGGGGGGGGGTATGTCACATTGGTTTTGTGTTCATGTTTTCATGTCTTATTTTGTACTTTTAGTTATGGTTATGTTTCCTGGTCTGTTATGTGATCCTCTTGCCCTCATGTAACTTGTCATGTGCTCCCTTTTTCAATGTGTCTTGTTGTGATTGGTTGTTTTAGTCATGTGTTCTCATTGTGTCTTTATCTTGATTGTCACAGGGGTTTCTTTTTAATAATATAGTATTGTGTATAAATAGCCCTAATGTTGCCATTGTCTTGTTTAGCTTTGTTCCTGTACTACTGTTGGTGAGTTCATGTTCATGTCAAGTCATCAAGTCAGGTCTTTGTTTCATGGATTATGTTTGTATTGTATCTCACTTACATTTCTGTTCAATAAATACTGCACTTGGGTTCAGTTTGGCTTGCCTCAGTAGACATTCATTACGCACACTCACATGCTGAATGCACACATTTATATTCTTAGAGGAAAAGTGAGCTCAGCATGGTTTTAAACCTGTTCCCTGCTAATACAATTAATGTAGCAAGGTATTTACATGCTCTTTTCTACTAAAAGGAAACCTCATTCAATTAGGAAATGTTATGTTTATCAAGAGCTCAAAGCCACAGGGAGGAAAGGCCCTTCTGGGTCACCCGTGGTTCTGCTTTCAGAAAAGTGTGCAGAGCAATTACTGTAACCTCAATGGATCCAATAACAGCAAAATTATTAACACTGTAATGCTTTGGATGTGCTTAAAGCCTCTTAACAGCACGTGTTTTGTTGACAAACAAACCCCACACACATATACAGTCATATTATGATTCCCCTGTAGGTCTCAGGTGTTGCAATTTGTTATTCGGCATGCTGGTGCATCCTGTGATAGTAAAACGTCTGCTCCCAATTGAATGCTGCATAAATGTTTAATATTCACTGACTGGCCTGTGTGTTGCTCTGATTATACTCACATTTTCTGCAGTTGAGGGAACCTTTCACATTAAAGTCGACAGGAAATAGCTTTTACAACCTATTTTATTTTCATCATTTGACATACACTACCTTTCATAAGTGTGGAATAATTATATATATTTTTTAATATGAAAATTTTTAAAGAAGTCTCTATTGTTCACTAAGGCTACATTTATTCGATCAAAAATGCAGTAAAAATTATAATTTTGTGAAATATTATTACAATTTAAAATAACTGTTTTCTATTTGAATATATTTTAAAATGTAAATGTAATGTTTATTCCTGTGATGGTAAAGCTGAATTTTCAGCATCATTACTCCAGTCTTCAGTGTCACATAATCCTTCAGAAATCATTCTAATATGCTTTTTATTTCACAGTTCAGATTTTTTATCTTGAAATTCTGAAAAAAAAGTCATAACTGTGAGCTATAAACTTAGAATTCTAAGTTTAAATCTTGCAATGCTGACTTTATATCTTGCAGTTCTGATTTTATATCTTGCAATTTTGGCTGATCTAAACTGAAATGCAAGAAAAAAGTATATATTGTGAGACAAAAAGTCACAACTACCCTTTTTATTTATTTATATATTACAAAATTCAGCTTACTGTTTTTATTGTATTTGTGATCAAATAGATGCAGCCTTGGTGAGCATAAGAGCCTTCTTTTAAAGACATTTAAAAAACTGTAATTATTCTAAACTTTAAAAACAATTATTGCTTTAATAATTAAAATTATTACAGCACTTACTTTTGAGAAGGCTTTTTTAAAATTTGGAAAAACATGCAGTGATGAATATCAAATAAAAGAGTTGAGGTAATATTAAGTAAAAGATAAGATAAAATAAAATAAAATAAAATAAATGGGGTCATAACTGTACACACACATTTACCGTTGTCATTTTCCACATCTCCAAGTACCATAGCCGGGACCCCTATGGCTGAAGCCAAGACCCAAACGCAGATATTGACCACCTTGGCCTTGTGGGGCGTCCGCATGTCCAGGGCTTTCACCGGGTGGCACACGGCCACGTATCGATCCATGCTCATCACGGTCAAGGTGAACACACTGGTGAACATGTTATAGTAATCGATGGAGACGACCGCTTTGCACAGGGCATTGCCAAAGGGCCAGAAACCAAGGAACACATCCGTGCCCTGGAAGGGAAGCGTAGCCAGAACCAGTGCATCGGCCAGTGCCAGGTTAAAGATATAAATGTTGGTTGCCGTCTTCATCTTGGTGTATCTGGGAAAGTGACAGAGAAAGAGACAATAAAAAAAGAGAATGAAAATATAAATCAGGATGAACATATTTATCCTGACAAAATCCAGTCTGTATTTGTGAGGAAACAGATCAGTTGTCGCTCCCCTGGGCCCTTCGCAACAATGGCATTAAAATGCCATTTCACATCAAATCCGCTTCACTTTTTAATGGTTTGTCAGCAATCTCTTGTTTTATTTGAAAGCTAGAACCTGTGATCCCCACTGCGGAAATGCACCAAGATTCATAAACAATTACAAATGTGAGCAAAGCACTGCCATGACAATGCATGAAAAGCAGGAATTATTAGGTTGGCAGATGTTTTATGCTGTTTGAGAAAGGTTGATAACAGTTGCTGTTCTGTACCAACAATCCCATCATTTAACACAGCTCCACCTCCACTCCACTCAAAAAAATGTGGTGAAATGAAAACTGAAAAGCATTGATAAATGATCCCTGTCAACTTAAATTCATATGAGATAATTATAAATAAATAATTTATTCAATGAACACATAACTATGTAACTAAAATATTTGTATAAAAATATACTGTATTTAAATATATTTTAATGTGTGCTTTGCCAGTATGTATTGTGAAAAGAACTACATGCAAAGTTGAGTCGACTTGATTATTGTAATTACAATAAGAATGAACTTTTTTATCAACAATGAAATTAGTCATTTCTTTTGAGAACCAATGTTTTGTGATATGAAGTGATCCTCAGAATATCTGCCTGGTCTAATCTAATGTTTTGTTCCTCTGTAATCAAACTGAAATTTAACAGTAATGACAGGAAAAAGTGGTATTTGTACTGGTTCAGCAGGTGAGGTGTCTGATGCCTCTACTATCTGTTCATCTAATAAGCCTGGATTTTTTAAAATGCATATATATATATATATATATATATAGTGCCAGTAAACAAGTAATATCAACCAACGAAACTGACAACCAGTGATGCAAATAAATAAATATATAAACAAGCAGAATAATAATAACATAAAAGAAACTCTCTCTTCTCTAATACAGCAACATTAGAGGATGAAACGATGCTTTTTTGCCTGTCCCTTTTCAGGTTGTTATGCAACAGCGAGCGCCAGACTGAGTACGGTGAAGAAGTGAAGAGGAAAGACAGCAACACATCCTCCTCCAGTCCTGAGTCACGCAGGTATAGAGCCATTTCAATCATCCAACACCACAAACATCACCATGGGGAAAAAAAATAATAATCAGAGGAGATAGAATTGAAACACAAGGCTTGTGGATCCAGCAGGAAGTACTGTCAAAACTTACCATCAAATATGGTACTGTTAAATTATCTTTTGAACCTCCTAGGAAGTGGAACATAAGATTTTAATTGCATTCTCACTCAGACAGTGTTTTCATATCTCCAGCTATATGACAGTATAATACAGACACTGACAGACCTTGCTGTGAAACAACACCAATGGTAATACTTTCATTGGGCTCCATAATCCTAATTATGAATCTGTATGTGTGTGTAAGAGCAGCAATATTAGCACACCGCTTATGAGCCCCTCTGGGTTTATTGTGACATGTTAGTCGGCATGTTAATGTAGATATTTCATGAATATCTGATGTTGTTGACAAGAGGGACACAGTTGTGAAACCTTATACAATAGTAAAATAGTGAAATAGTGCAGCAGTAATGTTTCTTTGAAAGAGACATTTCAGTTTTTCATTTAATCAACCACATGTCCTTCCATATGACTTTTATATTTTTATTTATTTATTTTTTCATCTGTAGAACACAAACTGAGACATTTTGAAGAATGGGCTGGTCACTTTTTTTTCCGTGAAATTTGCATTTACAGTGAATGGGAACTATATATAGATAACGTATATTAAATATTATAATTTCAAGTTTTATAAAATACATATATTTTTATATATTTTTACATATATGACAGAATACATTTCTTAAATGTTATTTATGGTCTCTGATGATTATGGTGTGAGGACAGTTGGATTTCGGGATAGTGAGTTATATAATTTGATGTCATATATTTAATGAAATAAAGAGAGAATAAAATGATATGGACCATTTGGGTTAAGAATATTCTAATGATTGTCTCTGATTCATCTCAAAGTTGAAATGTTGTTACTTTCAAATCATGTCCCATGTGTTTGTCACCAGCTGAGCGGGTTGGTTTTCCACAGGGTTACCAAGTCAAACTAAAACTAGAGAGATTCAACATTTCACAGCAGGCATGGTTGTAGCAAGAAAATCTAAAGTTGGATGAGTAAAAGAAAATCTCACTGGATGGAGAGAGTTTGCTTTGAAATGTGAAGACTGAATGCTGTTAGTCTGGGATGGATAGAGAAAAGGACTCGTGAGAATTGTGGTTGATCTTGTACTGACAGCATTTCAACTCCTTGAAAACCAGACTGGGATCAGACAGTGCTGAACTAGACCCTGAGCCTGAGAGCAGCAGAGAGGAGTGCAGAAGAGAGAGATCAATGAAGTGGAGGGATGGGGAGAGAGTAATCAAGGCTGAGACATCAGGGAGGGAGAAGAGCATTCATATCTGTAAAAAAAACTTTCTATACAAAACTCTTATACACCATCACTTGACTCTTCTGTTCAAAAAATGTTTAGGCCAATTTCTGTCTTACCTTTCATTTCTAAGGTAATGGAGAAAATTGTGCTGGATCAACTTCAAAATTTTTTGACAATTAATTGTATTTAAGAGGTTTTTCAATCTGGTTTTAAGTCTGCTCACAGCACTGAGTCTGCCCTCTTGAGAGTGTTAAACGATATTTATCTCTCCACTGATTCTGGAGACTCTGTGGTTCTTATTCTTTTGGATTTATCGGCCGCTTTTGATACAATTTGTTACATCTCGACTAGATTACTACACTTCCTTGTAGTGCAGGATATCTAAACCTGCAGGTTCATCAGAGAATAGACTTCAAAATTCTACTCTTTGTTTTGAAATCGTTACATAACCTAGCTCCTATCTACCTCTCTGAACTTCTTCATTTATACACTCCATCTAGAAGCCTAAGATCTTGCGACCAGACTTTGTTGGTAGTTCCACATGTTAGACTTAAGCGTAGAGGGGAGCGTGCATTTGCGGTGGCAGGGCCATGGCTTTGGAATACCCTGCCTTTAGAAATTAGAATGGCCCCTTCTCTGCCTGTCTTTAAGTCCCTGCTAAAAACCTATCTGTTTTCTTTAGTGTATTGATTACTGTTATTCGGTAATTTTTTAATGGGTTGTTCATATTTTTATTCGGCTTGTTTTCTGTGTATGTTTTTATAAATTTCTCTTCTGTAGAGCACTTTGGTCAGCCTAGCAGCTGCTGTAATTGTGCTATACAAATAAAACGAACTTGAAATGAACTTGAACATACACGATATCTAATTGAAATAGCAAATATTGTGCAAAAGACAAAATATTTTGTATGTAGCGTTGTCTGAAATGCCACTCATTCTACAATGAGACAAACAGATCTTCTGTTGAAGTAGTCATCATACAGATGTACTTAAGTATAATTATATTTGCTCACTCTATAGAATAACAATGACTTTTCCTATTCACGACCAAAAGTGATCAACTGATTGAAATCACAGAGTAATTGGTCCTTTCAGACGCTGTGCAGATGGTTTTATGAGATAAATTTGCAAGGACGGCTATAGAAAATGATAGAGATATTGATATATGATATTGCTACACTCACATAGAAATACAGTGGCTCATCAGAGTGAGTCCTTCATTTAAAGAGATGCTTCAGAAGACGAGGAATTGAAAAAGAACACACTGAACCAGAAATAATAGATGATAGATAGATAGATAGATAGATAGATAGATAGATAGATAGATAGATAGATATTTTTGAAGGATCATGTGACACTGAAGACTGCTGAAAATTCAGCTTTGCCACAAGAATAAATTACATTTAAAATATATATCACATTAGAAATTAGTTTTTTTAATTGCACACATATTTCACAATATTACTGTTTTTATTGTATTTTTGATCAAATAAATGCAGTCTTGGTGAGACTTTCAAAAATATTAAAAATCACAATTATTCAAATTTTTGGTAATAAACTCAGGCAATGTGAGGGACAGTCCACGAGGACCACTTTAATAATCTCAATACAGAATAAATGAACTGGGAAGAGAGGCTGGATTGACAAAATGACTGGGACCTCAGATAATGTTTCGCCAAAACTAAGCAAAACAAACTGCATGACTGGTACCATTAGCGTAATGACAATCATTATAACTAGGGAGGACAGCAATGCTAAATTAATTCCCTTCAACTTTTGGATGGCCGCAGTGTGAAGAACAAAAATGATATTACAGTCAATGCAAACACCAACTTAAAAATCAAGCTAAAACCTCTGCCAAATGGAGGCTTTGGCAGCGGGCTGAACAAACATGTGAGCAGTAATCAGCTAGCGCTTACTTCCCAATGTCTGTTTCTGTTTTATATTCACAGTTTTAGGCCTAATTATTAAACCTTTATGGCAAAATAGTTAGTGACTGACATTCTTGTTACTGAGCTGATCCTAGTAATGTAGAATTGTAAATGTCTAATCAAAAGCCTGGTGGCTCCAGGCGTTTGCTGTGACGTTGTGCACATTTCGTGTCATGCTGGGTGAAGCCCATCACTGCTTGTGTGAAGCTTTTGCTTTGATTGAGTATAATCAAAAACCAAATTTCTCATGTCCTAGACTCTGCCAGCGGTTCAGATAATACCCAGCAGGCCCTGAGAGGATTACTATGCATGGAAAAAGACAAGAGAACGGAGAGACAACAAACTACTCAATTAAAACTGTGTGGGCAAAAATCAAATAAGCATGAAAAACAAACTCTTCTGCTTTCAAATATCAATCAGTATTGTTGAGAATGCAGCACGAAACCATTTTGGGTAGTAATTTGACAAATTTAGAATTCAACAGAAACTATAAACTATGAATCATTCAGATGTGTTGTGCAAGTAAAATTAACCTAATTAAACTAAATTAAATAAATTGCTCAAATAAATTGCTTGTCAGCAACAACTGATTATGCAAATGTTAAAGTCCAAACTTCTTTTAAAATTAATTGCCTAGCATTTTAACTTGGTATAATTAAATCAGCTTGCTATAATAATACATGAAAAAGAAAAGAAAACATTGAATAAGAGCTAATAATCATTCTACTTCAACTAGTCAACCAGTTTATGGGACTCTTTACAGCCAGGATATATAAAGATAAGATGGGGATGACACAAATATGGAACACTTTGGTGACTCATGACTTCTTATAAATCATTATAGGCATACATGCTCCTAACTAGATAAGTCAGATAAACTATTATCTACTAAAAAATTAATAAAGCATGACACATAGGACATTTTATACATTAGCAACCATTCAAAAGTATGGGGTTGATAAGATTTGATGTTTTTGAAAGTCTTTTATGCTCTTAAAGCTACATTTATTTATTCAAAAATACAGTAAAAACAGTAATATTGTGAAATATTATTACATTTTAAAATAACTGTTTTCTATTTTAATATTTTCAATTTTATCATTTAAAAAATAAACAGAAAAAATATTAATTTAAAATGTTTTAAAATAGTTCTGATATTTTTAAATGCAATTTATTCCTGTGAAGGCACAACTGAATTAACTTTTTTAAATAAAAAACAACAAAAATAAAAAAGATATATTTTTGAACAGTAAGCATAGGCAGTTTTGAACATATTTCAACACCAAATTATTATTATTATTTTTTACTTCCACTTTGAATTCCAGACTCCCCTACTGAGTGACAGCTTAATGTACTTTAGGTTAAATATCAATAATGTTACATTTTGGTGTAGAGTTTTATTAATTATTTAATTTTATTGATTATTAATATCTAATTGCTAGAAAATATTCACACAAATCAGGGTTTTAAACTATATTTAAGACATGTCCTAAACTGTTGTTAACAGCGTTGCCAAAAGTGCATAAAATAAATGTAAAATAAAAAAAAGGTTTATACAAAATTTATTGCTGAGGTTGACAATCGACATTTTCTGAAAGTTAAGTGCCTTCTTTTAGGGATCATTTGCTGAATAACAACACCAGAGTCAACAAAACTCTTTCAGATCCTCATGTGTTTCTTCTTCATGGAAAGTGAGAATTGCTCCTGCAGATACATTCAGATTAACTGAGTTACCCAGAGACTGAACACAAGCCGCCAACCTGTGGCATCTTTATTACAGACACAACACATCCAGTGACTTCAAAAACAAACAGCCTGGAAAGGGAAGTGCATGGAATTAGTCCCTGCCTGTACATAATTAATGATTTACACATCCAAACAGAACAAGTGCATGACTGCACAATTTTACATGTCTCATTTTTGGCAAGAAGCTGCTGGGAATCACAATTTTCTGTCTGCCAGGCACATTTGCGTCTGACTGCTTCTGCATTTTTTGCCAAACGCTCTACATTATCAACTCACACAGCTGTATGTACTGTAAGTGTTTACACACACTGGGTCCTATCTGTCCGCATGCTGGAGGCTGAAACAAAGTCTAGTCCAACAGAGTATAAAGGCACAGCATTTTGCATTCAGGTATGGCATAGAGAAATTACCAATGGAGAAAACAAACACATCTTAAAGGAATAGTTCATACAAAAATAAAAATTTCAGGACATCCAAGACGCAGATGAGTTTGTTTCTTCATCAGAACATATTTGGAGAAATTTATGATTACAGTCAGGGCCGTAGCCAAGGTTTTAAAATTACAGAGGTCCCAAATTCGCGCTATGCAGCTTCTGTGAACATAAAGCCCGCCTACTTTGATTTGATTGGTCATCTCAAATATTTTTTGACACTGACGAGCGGTGACTCTCACTGTGACAGACTGGCTGAGGCAGCTCAGATGAGGAGGCTCAAGTTTAATCTTGGTGCTGTGCAATATCTTTGCAGCACGAAAGAAGAGTTAATACTATATTAGGCAATTATTTCAGAAAGTACACCTCGGAAAAATACGACCTCGGTGATCTCATAGCTGACTACAGGCTTGCTCACCAATGGATCCTCTGCAGTGAATGGATGCTGTCAGAATAAGAATCCAAACAGCTGAAAAAAAATCACAATAATCCAGAAGTAATCCACACGACTCGAGTTCATCAATTAACATCTTGTGGAGTGAAAAGCTGTGTGTTTGCAAGAAACAAATCTATCATCTATCAAGTCATTTTAACTTCAAACTTTTGCTTCTGGCTAAAATACGAGTCCTCTATCCATAATATTGCTTTCTACAGTGAAAACGTCCTCTTGTCTTAATCAGGAGAGAAATACGCAAAGTTTAAGCACCATTTACAAGTGAAAAGGAATGGACTTTTTCACTGGAGGAAGTGTTATTATGGCCAGAAGTGACCATTTGAAGTTAAAAACATTTTAATGGTGGATTTGTTTCTTACAAACACACGCTTTTCACTTTACAAGATGTTAACTGATAGACTGAAGTCATGTGAATTACTTCAGCTTTTTGTGATGTTTTTATCAGCTGTTTGGGCTCTCATTCTGACGGCACCAATTCACTGCAGAGGATCCATTGGTGAGCAAGTAGCAAATTGTCATTTTTGGGTGAATTACTCAATTCTCATCAAAAACAGATCCAGAATTAGTAACACATGAAGTACTCTAATTGGGATTCATCATGTTTGTGATACAGTGAGGATCTGCAGGCACACTGGATTCAAATATTTCACATTGCACATTGTCATTATCATAAAAACAGAATTTGTTTTCCAACAGGGCATCAGCTCAGTGCCAGAGCCATTTAGGTGCAGATGACAATAAAGTGGATGTGAAAAGTGGTTGTTTTATTCTGTCAATTTTTTTTAAATTAATCAATATTTTTTATTCGTTTATATTTAATTTGTATTTAAATTCACCCTTTTTTCCTTTTTGAAGAACCAGTATTCCCACAGTTTTGGAAAACCTGGATGTTTGAGGAATCATAATTTTAAAAGTGTTTATTTTAAAAGACCTAAATTAATTGAATCTTATAATCTTGATTTTAAAACTCCATGGGCATTTTTAGAATGAATGTACATTTTTCTAGTTAAGCCAAGCTCTAAAATATATTATCATGTAGAAATTATGAGTAAGCATAATTGTAAAAGTTTATATACTTAATCCAGTAACTCAGAAACAAGTGGAAAAGACATGGGTCCTTTGAATATTGTTTTACACAACGGGGATGGGGCTAAAGTCAAAAAGCCCCACAAGAAAAAAAACAAAAAAACTATATGATCAGATTGTGTCTTTTTTTCTTTCTTTATTTTGTTTTTTTTGTTTGATGTAATGATTAATTGCAATAACACCTGACGCTTCATCTTCCTAATACAGTACTGCCAAAAGAGGAAGGCCAAACATATCACATTCTTAGTTATGCAGCTAGTCCTGTCATTCTCAGGTGTTAAGAGTCACATTGTTGTCATCTCCCTTCATACGATGTGCTACTTTTCCACAATTTGTTCTGTCTGTTCAGTATTCTTTTCAGGACGATTACTCAGTAACTGAGCAGTGACTTGCCTTTTTTTTGGCAAAATGACTTTCCAGTGCTTGGTCATTAAGTGAAATTGTTTCCACCAGGGTGAACATTACTATTAAAACCTTCAGAGTCACTATAAATTATTCTAAATGTTCAACATCAATCGACCAGCTTCATTTCTGGTGATTCGTGGAACATGACGAAGCCAAAGAACTAAATATGTGTGTGCCTTCCAACATTAAGATCTCTAAGGATATTGTTTTATTCAAGAGATATGATTTAAATATTTAGGTGGAATACTCTGTGTTTGATCTGAGTGTTATGTGCCACAATTCCGGCGTTATTTTCAGCAGTGCGGCTTTGATCACAGCTTATGAATTGTTGTGCATTGGAGCTCACAATTTATATGCAACAATGCACTTTCTCATAAAAGCCTTTTATTTTTTGCAATACACTATGAAGCAATCAAGCAAAACCAATAATGCCCATTGTAATGAGCATCCACCCTGTAATTAATGGCACTTAGAGAAAGACAGTTAAGATAAAAGCATGTGTGTAACGACAAAGTGACCACAGATAGAGAAGAATGTCTCTTTTTATTTTAATTAAGAGGTTGGAAATCTTGTCTACCTGTGCCTCTAATTAAGGCAAAGACAATGAGGTGACTGTAGACAGAGAAAGGGGTCAGCCATAAAAGGTTTAATTAAATTAGATTTCATTTATAAAGCACTTTGTTTGCACAAAGACTACCATAAGGTGCTGTGAAGCATGCAGAACTATTTTTTTCTACACTATAAATAAATTAATTACATCTAGACCTTCTGGTCCATCGTGTAAGAAGGAACCAATTCGCTCAATGGCCAGTCGAAAGATCTCCTGTGGTGAATTACTCTTTGGTGACTCATGACTTCTCATTTGGAAAAATGTGAGGTCCTGATTGTTGTTTATAGATCTTCAAGTATGGCACTTCTATACTCAAGAGGGCCAGGCATACATGCATGAATGTGTTTTTCAGCATTTCGAAAATAAAGTGCTGACCTAAGTGACCGCGAGGTGTTTAGGTCATATAGCATCACTGAAGCAGTAATGTCTGTGGCAGAGATAGCACAAGGGGAAGGTGATATCAGCTGCTGTGCACTCTGCTTCAACAGCTTATACTGGATTAAAGTGAAGAATAATTCGCCCAAAGAAGGACATTTATACTCACCCTCATGGTCTAAACCTGAATGAAGTTTTGAAGAATGTCTTTGGTCTTCATTTTCCATTCAGTTATATAGTAAATATGGACTACAGTTAACATTTTGGGTCAGTAAGATTTTTGTAATATTTTTAAAAGAAGTCTCGTATACTCACCAAGGCTGTATTTAAAAGAAGAAGTAAAATACAGTATTATTGAGGAAAATAGCTGCTTTATATTTCAATATATTAAAATGCATTTTATTCCTGTGATTGGAAAGATTAATTTTCAGCATCATTACTCCAGTCTTCAATGTCACATGATCCTTCAGAAATCATTCTGATATGCTGATTTGCTGCTCTTATTATTATCAATGCAGAAAACATTGTTCAAAATCTTCAAAAGAACAACATTTATTCAAATTTAAGATTTTTTCATAACAAATCAAAAGTGTTTACTGTCACTTTTGATTACTGTGTCCTTTCTGAATAAAAGCTTGAAAATTCCTATGTCTATTCTTTGCTACTGAATAGAAAACAAACTTCTCCTTTCATATTTTCACACAATAACTAAAGTCATACAGGTTTGGAATGACATGAGGTTGAGTATATGGTGAGAGAATTTTCATTTTTTGATTGAACTATCACTTTAAGACCCGCTGCTTTGTCCAGTGAGTGGGATTACAAGATATCATAATCTTAAAATTTAAGATTCTACATTCTGACATAACATCACATGAAAAACTAAGGTGATCTACATTGTATTGGGCATTCAAGGTGAACATGATGGCATCTGTTTACTGATTAAATTCAATATAGTTTCCAGTGAGGGGGTTTTGCAAGTCTCTGATCTTCATGCTTAGAGTTAACTACATGTGAATGTTTACTCGGCTTTAGTTCCCGTGGCCAGATGCAGCATAAACCATTTAGATTGCTGTTATATTTGGAGAGTATACTCTTAAAAATAAAGGTGCTTCACGATGCCATAGAAGAACCTTTTTGTCTAAATGGTTCCATAAAGAACCTTTAACATCTGAAGAACCTTTCTGTTTCCCAAAAGGTTATATCCCTGCAGGCGCGACTTCATCGAAGCTGGGTGGCGCCCGCCCGGATGCGCTTTTATGCTTTCTGGTGCTTACGTCACCCTGCTCGTGACGTCTCGCTGCTCCATTGGACGGATTTGACACGTGCTTCAGAATGCGGTCACGCAAGGGCGTTCCCAAAGCGAATCTCGACGCAGCGTTTCGTTCCCTCGGGGAACCATGGTTACATACGTAACCTAGAGACATTCTTCTATGGCATCGCTTGAAGAACCTTTTGAAGCACCTTTATTTTTAAGAGTGTAGGTTTGCTGAAGCTCCCAGTAGGGGGTCGATTTCCTGTATTATCTTTAGATGTTTTCTTTAAGTGGTCACTTCTGAGGCTATGTGTTAGGTCGACATCTTTAAGGACTGACCACTGAATGCCTAAATACAATGTATGCCTGCCTTCATCAGACCTTTGATGACTGCAGTGCTACACAGCACATTCTCAATAAAGAATCCTGCTGACGATACCCAAGAGTCTCCTGGTCTGGTTTCCAACAAGTGCAAACAAAGTTTAACATTATTAATCTGGCAAGCCTTGAATCCACTATGAGAATGACCTGAAGTTTTGAATATTCAGCCTAATTCAACTGACAGAAATTCACAGACGCAGAGCAACTGATGGCAAGTCAGGCTTCAAAAGAATTTCCTGAACTGACAAAAACGGAATTAAACTGTTTTAATGTAGATTAACATCATATTGAAATTACATATGTGCATTGAAAATGGCCTTAATAAATGTGCCATAACCCTGACGACTGATCATAGCTGATGGGATTCTTTTGAAATCCATGGTGGTTTTATGTTTTAGTTAAGTGAGTAGACCACACATGTTATGTGAGTACATGCTGCAGTCAGAGATGTCAAAAAAAGCCATTTTGAGTCTCACAGAAGAGCCTTTTATAGAATACCTTCTGACAGCGACTGTATCTCCAAGCACAGAGAAAAATACCTTTTAATTTTTTCCTTTATGCGTGCATTATCACACATGAAATATACATATATAAGTTATAATCAGTCACACTCTGCATACTCTTATTATGTCGCTTACTGTATAGTGATTTTGCAAGCCCTGCTAATTTGCTGGTAACAATTTAATTGCATCAGCTTTAATAATGGAAAGCTAATAGCATAAATCTGCATTTAAACTCATATTTAATGAGCCAATGAGTTTAGACCCGAGTCACTGGCACATTGACTACACACCCATGAGTAAACAATAAAATCACTGTATTCTTCATATAGCATAATTGCATTTTATAGCTAATGGAGGCCAGTCATAAAGTGATTTAATTACATTAAAAACATTTTACACAGAAGACCCAACATCAAAAAACAGAACTCTAATGCTCAGGATGAACTGACATCAGTCACAAAGCATCACTACAGCCAAACAGCATTTACACTGAATTTAAGGCATGGCAGGGTAGTGCTAACACTGTTATGCAGCTTCATATTCATTCCTCCTTGTAATGTACTGTCTTCAGTCCTGTGAGAGAGGATGAATTCATTACAGCACCTGTATCGATCTGACAGGCCCCAGTTGAGCCAACTGGAAGAGAACTCTCTCCAAATGCCCATAAACACACCTTTACCTGAAAGCTCTTCCAGGGAGTTCAGAGTAGGATGATGGATTGACAGACAGATGGATAGACAGAAAGAGGAACAAGCAGACAGGTGGATGTACGTACAGATGTGAATGGATAGACAGACGAACCAATGGAAGGATTGATGAACAGACGGATGGATAGATGGATGCATGGAAGGATGGACGATCGAACAGATGGATGGATGGATGGATGGAAGGATGGATGGATAGATGTGCACGGAGACAGACAAGACAGACAGCAAGACAATGAACGGATATGCACAGATAGACAACCAACCAATGGATGGATGGATGGACAGACAGATAGAGGAATGGACAGACAGATGGATGGATTGATGTATGTGCCTAGAAAGACAGATAACCCATGGATGGATGGGATAATATGGATTGGATGGATGGATGGAGCAAGGTTATTTTCGTAAATTAAAACTAAAACTAAGACGAAAAAGATTGGTCAAAAAACATTTTCGTAAACTGAAATAAAATAAAAACATCAAAATAAATGAAAAACTAAAACGAAACGAAACTAACAACAATTATTGCAAAACTAACTGAAATAAAATAATAATTATCAAACATAAATAATCGTTTTCGTAATCATTACGTTCTGACCCTGTGGTGGAAAAATATATGAGCTGTGTGTGGGTTTAGGGAAATACCTGTAAATGGCGCATCATGCACGTGAGGTTATCTGACGGAGAGATGCAAAGCAGTTTAAAGCAGAGTCCTGCACGGGTCCTGTTTGGTAAATTATCCCATTATCCAAGAGCATCACCAATTTAATTTTGTACGCGACCCATTTGAGATAAAGACCGGATTGGATGGATGGATGGAGCAAGGTTATTTTCGTAAATGAAAACTAAAACTAAGACGAAAAAGATTGGTCAAAAAACATTTTTGAAAATAAAAACATCAAAATAAATGAAAAACTAAAACGAAACGAAACTAACAACAATTATTGCAAAACTAACTGAAATAAAATAATAATTATCAAACATAAATAATCGTTTTCGTAATCATTACGTTCTGACCCTGTGGTGGAAAAATATATGAGCTGTGTGTGGGTTTAGGGAAATACCTGTAAATGGCGCATCATGCACGTGAGGTTATCTGACGGAGAGATGCAAAGCAGTTTAAAGCAGAGTCCTGCACGGGTCCTGTTTGGTAAATTATCCCATTATCCAAGAGCATCACCAATTTAATTTTGTACGCGACCCATTTGAGATAAAGACCGCATCCTGAACCGCACCCACATTAAATAGGCTACTGCATCAGTACCCTTACCAAAAAGTAGTATACTTCAAGTTTATTTTAGTAAGTATACTTAAGTAAAGTTCAAGTATATTTTAAGTATACTTTATGTAGTAAGTATACAAATATCAGTGTACTAGTAGTATACTTGTAAGTGTACTATTTCAATACTCCTTGGGACTAAATTGGCCCACTTTCTAGTATATAAAAGTATACTTTTAAGTATACTTTAAGTATAACAGTAGTAAACTTTGAGTACACAACTAGTTTACATCAAAATGTTTAGTTTGTACTGCAACTATACTAAAAGTGAACTTATAGGTATACTGATAGTTTACAAATTAAATACTTGTAGTAGCATTTTTAGTACACTTTGAAGTATAGTCTCAGTAAACTACTAGTTTAGTAATTTTATACTGCAAGTATACTCGTAAGTTTTCTTTAAGTGAACTTCACATCATACTTTAAGTATACTACTATGTCCCTATTTAGGTATTAATTTGTATATATTTTGTTACATGAATATCTGAACATACAAACCATCAAAAGAACAGGGTATCTGTTTGTAAACAAAAGCATTTTATTCTAGCTTCATGCATTCTTTTTTTAAACACTTGAATGTGGATACGTTTCATAAATAAAAAATAAAGAAATAAACAACATTTTGAACAAAAAGCTGAAAAAAGACTATGAATTGGATTCAGAATGATAATCAAAACGTAGATAAAGTCGATCAACACCCCAAAGCTTGACAGTTATTACCTCTTCATTGGTCGACATTTTATTCCATAATGTTACATAGTTTTGATACTGTTTTATGTCTGATGATCGTGTTAGAATCATAAGGTGCGTTCGACTTGAAGCACAGCTACAGACGGCAGTCAACGAGAGTAGCCGCTTGCAGTCGGGGGCGGAGTTGAAAACGGAGCCATCAAGCCTGACGCTTTCTGCTCCCGTTAGTGACGCTCGCGCGGTTTGCATACTCTATCACAGATGAAGTGAATTAAATGCAATATTTGTCAAATATACAGACGTTTCAGAAACGTTTTCATGAGCAACAGATATATACTGATTATATACTGCTTAATACATCGTCATCTGTTCAAGAATAAAGTTCAATGTAAATATATACTATTTAAATGCTAATAAAGTGGGGAATATATGCTTTCATCAGTGTTTTATGATAAATGTGACTCAATATAACATTGCGACTACAGTAAAAAAGCTTTTACTGTTCTAAAAACACAGATTTGTGGCTATTATTGGAATTGAAAATGTTAGAATAAACCCGAAACACACGTGATAGTTGTCATGCGGTGAATCTGGCCAATTGTGAAACGGCTGTGTTGTCATCAACGCTCCTGCAGCCGCTCTGGAGAAACTGCGGCGGCTGAGTTAGCCGGCTGCTCTCGAAACGCTCTCGCGGTGCTTTGATGCCACACGTGACAGTGATGTGGCGTCGGCGCTGTCTCAAGCACTGTTGCCAACTAATTTTCAGGGGAAGTTGCTAAAGGAAGGTCGATTTGTTGCTAAAAGTTGCTAAATGACGTTGTGACGTCATTACGTAATCACGATGCAAAAATTGTGTCGCTACATCAAATCTCAGTAAAAAATGTATTTGTATATGTTAATTTAGATTTGTTCGTAAAAAATAATATAAATGCATAATATAATGTTAAAATATAAATAACTTATATATATATACAACATTGAATTATTGAACGAACACTTACACATTTTTGAAGGATTACAAGTTTTTTTATTAGCTAGTGAACTAGTAAAACTACACATTCTGACCAATTAGTTTTAAGCAGTGTATTAGTAGTCAGTATGCTACTGGGTCTTTCAGCATGACAATGATCCCAAACACACCGCCTGGGCAACGAAGGAGTGGCTTCGTAAGAAGCATTTCAAGGTCCTGGAGTGGCCTAGCCAGTCTCCAGATCTCAACCCCATAGAAAATCTTTGGAGGGAGTTGAAAATCCGTGTTGCCCAGCGACAGCCCCCAAACATTACTGCTCTAGAGGAGATCTGGATGGAGGAATGGGCCAAAATACCAGCAACCGTGTGTGAAAACCTTGTGAAGACTTACAGAAAATGTTTGACCTCTGTCATTGCCAACAAAGGGTATATTATAACAAAGTATTGAGATGAAATTTTGTTATTGACCAAATACTTGTTTTCCACCATAATTTGCAAATAAATTCTTTAAAAATCCTACAATGTGATTTTCTGGATTTTTTTTCTCATTTTGTCTCTCATAGTTGAGGTATACCTATGATGAAAATTACAGGCCTCTCTCATCTTTTTAAGTGGGAGAACTTGCACAATTGGTGGCTGACTAAATACTTTTTTTCCCCACTGTATATTTGTATATGTTAATTTAGATTTGTTCATAAAAAATAATATAAATGCATAATATAATGTTAAAATATAAATAACTTATATATATATACAACATTGAATTATTGAACGAACACTTACACATTTTTGAAGGATTACAAGTTTTTTTATTAGCTAGTGAACTAGTAAAACTACACATTCTGACCAATTAGTTTTAAGCAGTGTATTAGTAGTCAGTATGCTACACTCTCAGAAAAGAATTCACAGGTTTTTAACCGGCATTTTAAATTACGCATTGTATTTTGTGTTTCGGGTTAAAGGGTTTACAATGGATAATGGATAACGGATAATGTCCTGGACAATTACTAGAAGCCTACCTTTTCTATTTTTCTAGATATTTTTCTTACAGTGTACTAACTGATCAACAATCACAGGTACAACAAGGTGTATCATAAATCAATTATTAAATGATTATTATTATTATCAAATTGAACAATTGCAAATAGCAATAATTTAATTCACGTGATGTGTGTACTGCTAGGCATCTTTGGTTTCCTCTTTTTGTGAAATTTAGATGGAAAATGTATGCCTTTTATTGTTCGAGTCACTTATCAAAAGTTGCTAAAAGTAGCCAAATAAAATTTAAAAATAGCTAAATTTGTTGCTAGGTGCTTTTGGAAGAAAAAGTTGCTAGGGTAGTTTGAAAAGTTGCTAAATTTAGCAACAAAATTGCTAAATTGGCAACACTGGTCTCAAGTCGGACAAAATTACTAACCGGCATGCACTGCTTCAAGTCAGATTGCGATCGATCTGCGCAGTGCTGTATGAAGTCGAACGCACCTAGACTGTGTAGCGAATCAGCTCATGGGGAAATATGAATAATTAATCATAACTAGTTATTTAGATCCGCTGTAGATATTTAGCTGACCTCTCAGGGTCAACTGTCTGTCAATTCTAAGAACGTTAATTTCCTGGTTAAGGGAAAAAAAATTCTTACTGTACAATTCTACAAAGAGCTTGTAGCAATCTGCATGATTAACCCTTGTGTTGTGTTCAGAACCCTTCCACACTAACGAGGTTACAGAGCAAAAATTGCTTATAAATCACTCATTATGCTATATTATCACCAAAGATTGGATTTAATCTTTTTGTCAACTTCTTTTCTTTCCTTTAGGACTGGTTTTGTATTTATATTTACTTCTGATTAATCGTAGGCCTCATTTATCTGAGAGTAGGCACCTCATTTTTGAGTGAAAAAAGCATTATTTATGAATAATTTTCACAATATTAAATAAAAACTGATGAAAATGTGCACTGTTTATCACACTAGTGTACTTTAATGTTTAATCAGGGAGTTTGCTTTTAAATGCTTTTATTTTGTACAAAAATGGCGCAAAGTCCCACTTGTGGTGTTCCCGGTCAAAAATGACCCGGCCTCAAAAAATTGCTTATAAATCACTCATTATGCTATATTATCACCAAATATTGGATTCAATCTTTTTGTCAACTTCTTTTCTTTTATTTAGGACTGGTTTTGTATTTATATTTGCATCTGACTAATCGTAGGCCTCATTTATCTGAAAGTAGGCACCTAATTTTGTGAAAAAATGATTATTTATGAATAATTTTCACAATATTAAATAAAAAACTGATGAAAATTTGCACTGTTTATCACACTAGTGTACTTTAATGTTTAATCAGGGAGTTTGTTTTGAAAGGCTTTTATTTTGTACAAAATGGCACAAAGTCACACTTGTGGTGTTCCCGGTCAAAAATGATTTGCAAATTTTTCAAATCGTGTACACCTTAATGAATTGCACTGGGCCTTGTTCGTTGGTAGTTGTGTGTGTGAGGGACGTGAAATGCTGTAAACTGCGAAAATGAAGTCTCAAAATCCAAATGAGCCGAACAAGATCGACTCGAACTAGACTTCAATTAATGTACGCATGTCACCTGATCCACATATTCCTTTTTGCATGAGCAATTTATGATATATTAATGCAGAACATAACATTTTTATTCGCAAACATGTCTGTATTTGTACAAATCGCTGCACAATCATTTAATCCTGAATTCCACCAAATCAAATTGAAAGGCATTTGTTTGTGGTTAGTAAGATACATGTATAAAATTTATGCAGTACATGGATAATTGTGTGTGCATCTATTAATCATTTTGAGTCTAATTTCATCCCATACTCTGCCATTATTATTGAATTTCATTAGTCCAACTTATGATTTATGCGCATTTGTTCATGGGAAAGTGAGCAAGACACGAGAGTTACGGTATCATGGTTATGGTTAAATAAGACATAGGCTATAATATAAATAAATTAACTACATTTATTTTCAAATGAAATATCACAACACATATTTATCATTCAGTCTATAGCGTTTTAAAAGTAATTTAAGCGAAACTTGTGTAGATTTAAAAAGGCATGATTGCTTCATTTTGGCGTGTATTTGTATACTTTTACCATCTAATCAATCTCAGCATGCTTTAATTTTGTGTCGCTAGACGTTTCCATCGAGGTTAAATTAGCCTAAGTCTTTCTATGGCCTGCGCTCTGGAAGTGATCTGTTTTGTTAAATTTTAATTACTAAAACTGAAACTAAACTATATAAAAACTAAATAGATATGTGTTCACAAAATAAAAACTAAACTAAAACTAACTAAGTTATTAATGAATCTAAATTTTATTGCAAATTTGAAAACGATATTAAAATAAAACGAATTTAAAAATGCAAAACTATAATAACCTTGGGATGGACAGGCAGATAGAGGAACGGACAGACAGATGGATGGATTGATGTATGTGCCTAGAAAGACAAATAACCCATAGATGGATGGATGGGATAATATGTAAATTCAGACAACCTAGACACAAACAGATATAAAACTCATGGAAATCGCTCAATCATTCCCGGAATGACTGCTTTTAGAGAGTGAATCGACTCAGAATTTAGACCAGTACAACACAAACTGATTAGAATGATGCATATACGGTTTCATTCTGCCACTGGGTCGATGTTTCTGATTGGCTGAGATTGGTGAAAACGCTGGTCTGGCAGGAAAGCTCTTCTCTTAAAGAGGCAAGAAACAGCACTGCAGAAGTAAACTGCTTACATCCACATTCCTACACGCAAACGCATGATTGATTCACACGACAGAACATGCAAGAAGGAGACAAAGCAACACATTACGAGAGAATGAACAGAAAGAAAATGTCACAAACTTCACAGCTGAAATCATCAACAGCACTCATCCAAGCAAAAGCAACGATACATCAGACTCATAATCATACACTTTCCCTCAGTGAGGGAGGGAGAGTAAACACATTTGATTTTGTAGCCTCCACGCATGCTGGCAGATGGAGAAGGTGGATGAGCTGGGCCTGAGTGGGTGACGGCCTAAAGACTCATCACAGAACAGGAAACTGAAGCTGCCCGATGATTAGTCTCTGGTACATCACTATGCACCATGTGCGGTACAATATCATTACGGGACAACCAGATGGACAGTTCAGGCCATGTCTGTGTATGAAACCAAAATGACTCTGCCTTTCTAAGCAGTATAGAGGTGAAAAATGAAAATTCTGTCATCAATTACTCATAATTTTTTCCTTATGTGGAACACAAAAAAATATACTTTGAAGAATGTTGGTGACCAAATCATTTTGATGACCATAGACTTCCACTGTTTGGGGCAAATAATGAAAGGTTCCTCAAAGTATCTTCTTATATGTTCCACAGACGCAATAAGTCATACAGGTTTGGAACAAAATGATGGTGAGTAAATGATGACAGAATTAACATTCTTGGGTGAACTAAACCTTAAGACAGGTCTAAATGCGAATTTGGCATTACATCCTATTCCTTCGCTGCCTATCCCACAATCCTTTGTTTGCTTATGGTTAAAAGACTAAAAATGGCATCTGATGAAATGGTTGAAAGAGGTAAAATAATTTTAAAACTATCTTTAAACTATCTTAAAATCTTTTTTTTTTCAAATCTTTTCAGCATATCATTCCATTTACTCTTAAAGGGGTCATATGATGCGATTTCTATTTTTTCTTTCTCTTTGGAGTGTTACAAGCTCTTGGTGCATAAAGAAGATCTGTAAAGTTGCAAAGACTAAAGTCTTAAATCCAAAGAGATATTCTTTATAAAAGTTAAGAGTCAACCACACTCCTTCGTCGAATCCATGAAGCCGTTCCTCACTCTAACCCGCCGGCCTCCGCTCACTCAAGCGCGCCGTGTGTGACGCTGTGTGTTTTGTTGTGAAAGCGAAACTACTTTGTTTGGCCTTCCAACAGAGGACACGACTAGAAATCAGTGGTTAAGTTGAACCCAAATTTCAGATGTGTGCAGCGCATTTTATGGAGGACTGTTTCCTGATCCTGGTAGAGTAGACTACAATGCCGGCTGTTCTGACTCACAGACTGTAAGTACGTTTTCATATTTAAAAGATCTGCCACTGATGATTCAAACGTGAGTTTTGGGCAGTAGAGTAGCGCTTGTTGTTTGTCATTTCTCCGATCACAAATGCAGACATGGTTTTATGTTTACGTGGCGCAATGCAACACAACTCGTAAAAAGACAGTATAAGTCATTATAATCCGTAATTATGTCCCCACTGGATGCAACAAATGCCTCGTTTATAATGGGTTTGAATGTTTTTGTCTCGTCGCTCCGGCCGGACAGGGCATCACAGTATGGTGAGGGGGGTAACATTTCCATCTCACGCTTGAGGTATTCGGCCAATCACAACGCACTGGATAGCTGGCCAATCACAGCACACCTCGCTTTTCAGACCGATGAGCTTTGTAAAAAAATTATTTCGCTCATTTGAATTTGTTTTAGATCATTAGACATTACCACATGGTGCCCTGAAAGGCAGATAAGAACCAGATTTCTTAAAAGGTGTCTTAATACAAAAACGTCATCTGTTATTGCACAGACTGGGCAATAATACAGCAAAGCAGCTGCCTTTGGTTCTGGACGCAGCATAGACGTCTGAAACCGAATGGTATTAAATTGGCTACATATGTGACCTTGCCATGAAATTCAAAGGACTGTTGGTAGATCTGTCTGTTTAGCTTGCAGCGTATTGGCTAACATTATAAATATTAGGCTCCTCATATTGAAATGATATTGGTATACAAGTAGTAACTTGTATACCAACTTGTATGTTGAAACCACACATACAGTCTACAGTAAAAACATAAGCAAAAAGTGTAATAAATTGTGAAGGAGAGATGCAAAAAAGGTATTTTTACCTCCAGATGGTTTATGAAATGAGAAAATGTGGTAAACAAGAAAGCACAGAATTGGGAAAAAAAAGACAAAGTGTCATGATTAGTTATGATATAGATTTCTGACCCATGATTGTAGCTTCCGCTTGTACAGTGAAACTCCAAGACCAAAGCACATACATTTAGTAAAACAAAACAGGAATGGAGAGAGAAAGGGGTGAGGGTGGGGAATGAGGGGGTGGAAAGATAAGGTAATTGAGAGAAAGCATGTAAACAAACACAAAGACTGAGGATGGAGGGTGAAAATTAATTTCACATCTCTAGGCCCCACCCAGCTGTCGATAGAAATTATTCGGGGTCTCAGCTGTACATAACTGAACAGTAAGGGTTAAATGTTGTCTACTGGCTCTCAATTGATATAAACGGATAGCTCACCCCAAAAAAAATATTTATTTACCTTCAGAACAAAAATGTTATTTGCTTACCTTCAGATCAAAAGGAGCTATTTTGAAAACCATTTTTTGTCTGTTCAATGAAAGTCAATGGGGTCCAAAACAACATTGAACCCCATTGACTTTCATTGTATGGACCACAATAAATACACAGAGTCATTCTACAAAATATCTCCTTTGGTGTTCTGCAGAAAACACTGCATTAGTGCATTTTTCAGCAGTGCGTTTTTTTAATAAGTATTTTTTCCATTAAAAAAATTCTAAAATAAATTATAAGTCATATGTATGTATGTGTGTGTGTGTGTGTGTGTGTGTGTGTGTGTGTGTGTGTGTATATATATATCGAGATCGCGATTCGACAGAAGCTGCGATTGTCATGCATATCTTTCAGTGAAGCACGGTTCTGTGATCAGCAGTAAATCTCCATCCAAAGGCCAGAGGGCGCTCTCGCGCTGAAACTCTTCGCAGAAGAAACCCAGGAAATGCCTATCGCTGCAGCTGAATAAACAGAAGATTCAACTGCTTTCATTGATTCAACGTGACTAATAAACACACAACTACGGCAATATACAGTTTATCTGAGTTCATATTATTATAATTTTCATTAAAATAAAGTATATTTATAATGCAATGCCTTTATCACTGCTTAAATACTATGAAATATGTTGCATGCCTTATTCTGTGTAAGAAGCCACATCATCTCACAGAAGGATTTATTTCAAATACTCGACTGACGTTATGAAGTGAGTTTGAAGTAAAAATATGTTATTAAATGTGGTATTTTCACATGCTTTCAGATGGAGCAGCATTTACTTCACAGAGCCGTAGTTCACTGAGAAGCTATGCAAACAGCTGTCATTATCGTGAACGATTTCTTCGATTTCATAATCGCGCAATAAAATCATCTGCGATTTTTTTTCCGTAACTTGTCAGTGAACTATGACTATGTGTAGTAAATTCTGCTCCATCTGAAAGCACGTGATGATGATTTCCTGCTGATTACAGAACCGGCTTTACTAACAAAATGCACATGACAATCACATTTGATTAATCGTGCAGCCCTATAATATTGTCTATGGCAAAATATGCATACAGTATAAACAAATATTAAAGTATAAGAGGAACGTCTGCACTTCCTCAACAGACCACGAAACAGCCATTATTTTGTTGTTTAAAAACGGCGCACTTATTCGAAACTGTTGCGTTCATTCAAAAAAAGTTGCGTTCGATCCTCGCTGGCTGTGCTGATTTAATCTAGCAGGTCTAGTGTCTACTATCCCTTTAACACCTTTAAATGCTAACTGTGTCCAACAGGTTTCCTATTCAAAGAAGAAGTCCTGCCCTATATCTATGCCATTGGATGTGATAGTGTAGGAAAATTAAAAAAATGTAAAAGAATGACCACTTTGAGTACTGAACTGTCCACCGCAGCAAATAAACACTTCAGTCTCTGTGCCAAAGGTCATGAGCCCGTGGTCTGTTGTCAGAATGCAGAGGTTTTCCTCATGGCTATCAAAAACATCCACAACAGTGCAGTGTTACCATAACAGAATCCATAACCTATAATTCCTCATTTTATTATAAATAATATATGAACTTCCATCCTGTTTTGACCTGTCAGCTTACCTGATGATGACGTACATGACCAAGCAGTTTCCCACCAGCCCCACCACGCAGACGATCATGTAGACCATTGCTATAGTGATCTTGACACCCTTTGGGAAGAAGCTCTCAGTCCCGTTGAAGGTGCTGAAGTTGTTCTGGAACAGGGACTCGTTGTACAGACGAAAGTGTCTGGGGTCAGCAAAGCCGGTGGAATCATTTGGGAATTCCATGAGTACAGCTATTGCCCCCCCCCCAAAAAAAAACATAACAGAAAAATGCTGAGTGTGGCACACTCTCCATGCCGTCTATCTCACATCGTTCATGATTAACAAGTTTTCAATTTCTGAATTCTGAATTTCACATGTTTGTGGTAAAAAAGTAAGGTTACACTTTTAAGGTGTCCTTGTTATTGTGTAATGATACATTTAATACTTAGTAAATTTAATTAAAACATGAACTTACTACTGGGTTAGGATTAGTGTTTGGTTTAGAGTTAGTTGCATGTAATCATGCTTGATTTACTGTTATTACTATATAGTACGTACATGTAACAGGGACACTAAAATAAAGTGTTATCAAAAGTAATAAAAAAATAAATAAGCATACATATCAAAATCTCTAGATTGTTTCTTAATTTAGTTTTCTCATAAACCTGGCATTGTATATAACAAATATCGTTGGCTCTTTGGAATTGCTTTTGTTTCTCTTTTGTAAGTCGTCTCGGATAATTTATAAAGTCTTATAAATGTATAAAAAACAATGCAGTAAAGCAATATTGTTTTAAAAATATTATTAATATTTGAAAAAGTTTGTTCGCCATATTTGTTCGCTGGTGTAGCCAATATGCAGGCAGCCATTTTGTTGTCATGTGACATGACAACAAACCACTCTCAAGGTTTTGACCATATAAAAAAAATAATAATAAATAAAGATTGTCAATTCAGGTCAAATAGAGTAACTTTATAGTCATGAATCAAAAACACTTGGATTTTTTTTTTTTTATGTTTGGAAAAATTATGTTTACTTGAAAACCAAAAAGAACAAAAAGATAGCATCATTAAGAACTTGAAACGTGTGTTTTATGTTATACATTTAAAAAAAAAAAATGTCCCGTTTGTATCTCGGACAACATTTATCGTCATTGACCCAAATAGATGTTGCTACAGTTGATGAAGTCCATGTGATATGCGAAGCGCATAGTGAACCATCTACTGTACTGTCAACAGTTTGCGCATGAAATACATCACACTGTTTGGCTATACCGCAAACAACCCAAACATGCCGCATTCCCGGTAACGTTCACACCGGTCCAAACAAAAGTAGACACTTATTTCAATCATATCGTTTTAGGAGGGTTCGAATAGAGCTGCACATACCGCTGTTTGAAGAAATCCCGTGTGATCGCGTATGCGTCCGGGTCCTGCAAGCACGCGAGGAATTCTAGTTTCCGCTATTCTTTCTGTTTTAAGCAGTCTCAGAGCTCTGTCCAACAGCACACAGATATTCACATCACTGTGTATCTCAGGCTAAAGAGAAACATTGGTTTTCTTCTGAGCGAGCGCAGTGGGAGGGGGAGGTGCGCTAAAGCACTTGCTTGTTGTTGCGAATCTTCAGCAGCGACTTGCATCTCCTCTAGGTATCTTTCAGCCTCTCTCTCCGTCTCTCTCCGTGTCTCTCTCTCTCTCCCTCTCCCTCTCCCTCTCTCTCTCTCTCTCTCTCCCTCTCTCCTGGCTCGAGCTAACCCAAACGCTGATTACGTCTGAACAGGTGTCTTGTGGTGGAGAGTTATTGTAAGTCTATGTTTTACAATATTGTAAATGTTATGTATATTTTTTTAAATTATCGATTAAATTAAAAATAATGTTCAAAGTAAACTAGAATAAACAGGCATACATTTTTGAAAGTATAACTAAAACCATAATAAAACCTGAATTAACTGAAATAAACAAACTTCAACTGAACTAAAATGAAAAATAAATAAATAAATAATACATGGAGTAGCCTTGAGAAAAACTTGATAAACATGGCTAAGTAAATATACTATAAGGTATAAAACATTTTTATACCTTAAAACATATTTGGAAAAATATGTTTACTTGAAAACTAACAATACCATATAGATAACTATTAAAAACGTATAATGCATGTTTTTTTTTTGTATTTAATTTATTATTATTGTTATATTGTTATTATTATTATTAATAATAATAATAATAATAATATTAAAGGAAAACATTTCTCATTTTCACATAGACTTAATTTAAGTATTAAAAAAAAAAATTTAAAAATCTATATATACAGTGAATGTTTCCACTATATAAAATATTGACAAAAACATACACAAAATTACTAAAACTAAAATTATTATTCACTGAAACGTAAAAAATAGACAATAGAAAAAAATAAAAAATAAAATCGAATACAATCTAATTTTAAAATATTATCAAAAACTACAATAGTATATCAATGATACTGAAATAACCTTATAATTTATGAGGAATTGTTTTTTGAAGTTATGTACAGTTATGGGTGTTTCATGCTGCATTTATGTTGCTTAATTTATGTTTACTGCATTGATATAGTGTATTGTGTTCATTGTACCCCCTGCTGTGTACATTTCACAGTACAAACAATTTTTAAATGAGACAACCACAGGCACTATGTGGTTTTGGAACCCTTCTGGCAAGCACAGCTGCCAATTTGTACTATAAATGTAACTTAAAGTACAGTGCAGGATCACTAGATAAATGGTGACCATTTGCAGCACCTAAAATACATGTTGACTTGAATGTATCTTCAAATACATTTTAACCTAAAATATTGATGCTGGCAAATAATATAATTGAAAACAATGTGTCAAACACTTTGACATGACATACACTTGAAATATGATGCACCTCTCTGATCTCATGCTTTCGTATTAATTTGTAATTAATTTGCAATAATTGCAACTGATTTCAATTGCAAAGTGCAACCGATTTAATGGATATTAATGCTGTTTGAATTATTTGGAGGATCCGGCCGATTTTGCATGCAGATTTGTTTCCTCAGCCGTGTGAAAGAATTGAGAAGTGCACGAATGCTTTCTCAGCTGAATGTAAGTGATGCATGTTGTATATGCTGTCCTTAAATATTTCAGCACTGAGAACTTTAATTTGAGTATAAATGGGAGTGTTGGCTACAGGGGGAGCTCATGCTCAGGTATCAACACACCGGTGATAAATCACAGCGTCGCTACTTTGACAACATGTCACAATCATCAGTCACATAAGCCTTGGCTGATTCTTGTTTTTTAAGAAGCATGCGTTGGTGGCTTAAAGTACTTGGTGCATTCATGTGGTCTCATTAACATTTTGATCCATGATTTTTATGCTCTCCCAAGCAGTTTCTTGCACTCTGGGCCTAGTTGAGTTAAAGAATTATGCAAAATGCTATATATTAATAGAGAGCGGCGAAATGTTACAGTTTGACGTGCTTTATTCCTGCACTGCCGGTGGAAACCTATTTACTATAGAACTGTCAGGATGGTCACTGTCCTTGGTGCTGAAACCTACAAAAGGAAATCAGACAAGCTCTCAGTTGTTCACAGAACACCTAGCAAAAGACAAAAGATAAAACTACAGCAATAGACTGTAAAATAGGGGAGACAGGGCAAATTGTCAGTTAGTGCTTGTAACTACAAGGTTTTGATCCAAATGTTTAATCTAGCAGTCGATTTGTATGTTGGTTACAAATTTTTAGCTTGAAATTTATCTCATACTATACTATTTTGTTGTTGTTAATTCTGTAAATAGGAATGGTTCATGGAAATTTGCTAAAAGTATAATCACGCTCAGGCCATCCAATATGTTGATGAGATTGTTTCTTCATCAGAACAGAATTGGAGAAATTAATCACTACAGTCACTTGCTCACTAATAAATCCTGTGCTGTGCTGTCAGAATGAGAGTCCAAACAGCTGATAAAAACATCACAATAATCCACAAGTAGTCCACATGACTCCACTCCATCAATTAATGTCTTTTGACGTGAAAAGCTGTGCATTTGTAAGAAAACAAATCCATCATTAAGATGTTTTATCTTTAAGTCATCGCTTCTGGCCAAAATATGAGTCATTCAGTGAAAAAGTCCATGTCCTGTTGTCTTCTCACATCAACATCCACCAACATAATTGTTCAGAACTGTTTTGGACTGTTTTCGCTTGTAAACAGTGCTTGATCTGTGCATATTTTTCTCCTGATTCAGACTAGGCATCGTTTTCACTGGAGAAACAGTATTATAAATAGAAGACTTGTGTGAAGTTAAAAACAGTCTTGATGTATTTGTTTCTTACAAACACATAGCTTTTCACTTCACAAGATGTGAATTGATGAACTGGAGTGGTGTGGATTACTTGTGGATTATTGTGATGTTTTTATCAGCTGTTAGGACTCTCATTCTGACGGCACCCATTCACTGCAGAGGATCCATTGGTGAACAAGTGATGTACAGTAATGATACATTTCTGCAAATCTGTTTCGATGAGCAAGCAAACTTACCTACATTTCGAATGGCCTAAGGATGAATACATTTTCAGCAAATTTTCATTTTCACTATGCGTTTTACTTTCAATATGATCATATTTTTGCAATATCTGTTGTGTTAACAAATGTACAACACAAGTAAATCAATACTAGCATACATTCAGCTGTTAAATAAAGGTATATTTTGACAAAAATGTTGAACTATGTTCTCAGGGCAAAAGTTTGGTTTGTGCATGCGACAACTAGCCCCAGTCTTTTATTTTGGCTTGTATAAATCATTCAAACTGTATTCCTATTGCATTGCTACACACATTATTTGAATCTCAGCTGATTAAACCTGTTAGATGTGAAATATCCTGCTGTGCTTTTACAAGCCAGGAAATTAGCAGCATGTTCTGCTTGGATTGATGTAATCACTTGCATCGTCTTATATGTAACAAATCTGTTTGTATTATAAATGTCAATCTGAATAAAAATGCGAAAATGTTGCACCATGCAAACGTTAATAAAATCCATCCTTCATGGTGTTGTAAAACCTGGCAGCATTGCACCAGGGCTGATGTAATCTCTGATGTCATGTACAATTTTATATTTATATTCCTTTCTCTTGTGTACACCGAGGCAACACATTTGAATCACTTCCACTAAATATGATAATGGTTCATTTAATAGGTTTCAGAAAAGCTACATGTACTTTTAAACACAGCTTTTACAGCATCCCAATCAATAAATTAATGTATCCACCCATTCTTTATTATACAGCAGCCATACAGCTTCACTTATACTGTACAGTATATGTTGTTCTCCACAGGGAACAATGTTTCTTATGTCCCATATGATTATTATATATTATATACTTTATTTTTGCATATGTAGACTACTGTTCAAAAGTTTGTGGCTGAATTTATTTGATCAAAAACACAGTATTGTGAAATATTATTACAATCTAAAATAAATGTTTTCTATTTGAATATATTTCAAAATGTAATTTATTCCTTTGATGTCAAAGCTGAATTTTCAGCATCATTACTCCAGTCTTCAGTGTCACATGATCCTTCAGAAATCCTTCTAATATACTGATTTGCTGCTCAAAAAGAACAGCATTTATTTAAAACAGAACTCTTTTTTAACATTACAAATGTCTTTACTGACAACTTAATGCATCCTTCCTGATTAAACATTAGAAAACAAGATAGCATAAGAAATAATCATGTCAACATGCTGTAATTGTAAAATTTTGTTCACTTATTGCTTGAAGAGTAGGTGTAACTTCTGACGTTGGGTTTTGGGGGGAATCTGAAATGTCAGACAGAGGAGAAAGAAGTACAGGCTGTGCGAGGTGAACAGAAGGTGATGGAGCACTGAGAAGCAGAAATGAGAGGTAGACAGGGGAAACCTGCAGGGGGAAGATGACTGATAACAGTAATGGCTGCGAGTGACATGGTGAGAACAGAAAATGACCAATAATGGATGCTAAGAAACAGCGGAAGTTAAGTGCTATAACATAGTGCTAAAACAAGGTGCGAAGACACTAAAAGATGGAAGAAGGGGAACAATGAGGGACTGCTGAGAGAGTGATGGAGCACGGGTGTGATGCTTCATTCAAGCGAATCAAAGCTTTTCAAATGGTGGAATGAAGAGCATTTCTAAAAGATGTGTCACAGCATTCTTATTATCATTATAAAAATATGAGTGTGCTTTGAGAATTTGGTTCCTTTTTTTTCCAGCAAGACTTAAAACAAGCTTATAGTCAACATGAAGCATAATGTAATGAAATTACTAGTGACAAAGAGGGGGGAAAAAATTTAATATGGACCCAAATTTGCTAAAGATTATATTTAACAGTGTTTTATAAAAAAATATATATATATATATAAATAAACAAGTGTTTAAAGTGTTAGATGATGGCAAAGGTAATTTACCTGTAAATGTAAAAGTAGGAGAAATTAACATGAATAATTAAATATTCAATATCAGCAGATATACACTACTGGTCAAAAGTTTGAAATATTTACACTTTTTATGTAAAAAAATATATTTATTCAGAATTACAGTAAAAACAGGAATACTGTGAAATATTATTGCAATTTGAAATAATTGTTTTAAATTCTAATATATTTAAAAAGATAAAATATGTTACCAGACAAAACATTTTTTCCAGTGAATGTAGGACAGGACTTATTCATCCATCGCGAATTGTCTGGATTGTGAAACTTGGTTTCTATCACAGGAACTTGGACGTTAGGATCTGAAAATCAATATGTCAAAGGAAAAGTAAAGCGATTTTAGATGCAGAGCAAGTTATTACATTTTAATGAAAGAGACATTTTTTTTTCTATGGAATAACATGCATCAATAAATTGTTCATAATAACAGCAGGAGCATGCATTGGTAAAAGTAAAATGGCCTTAAGGAGTCCTAAACCACTCTTCCAGAAATCTTTCATCTTGCAATAAGGTAATTTCAAGAGGAAGGATGTGCTTTGGAATGGAGATGTGGGTGGTTGCGTCAGCAATTTCTGGTTATTAGGGGGGATAAAAAGTGGAATGGTGTTGTGAAGGGCTTACAGAGGCAAGTCAGTGGTGAAATGATGACTCTGAAATAGAGATACAGCATTGTCTCCTTCAGCCATCCATCCTCAAAGACAGAAACGCTTCATCTCAACCTTCAAACCCTCCAGCCTGGCTCACTCTCTGTCCATCTTTCCACTGTTCCTACAACGCACTTGAGGAAATCTCTCAGCAACAAAACAATCTTTTTACTCTATTCAGATCTATTAGCTGATGGGGTATCATGATTCTCTTCATGGAAGACTGCCTAATTAACAAAACCCTTATATCTCTATTATCACATTACCGATAGGAGAATGATTGAAGTGTCAGATATGAAAAGCGTTATATAAGCGTATTTACTTCCAATGTGCAGATAATTGTGCCACTCACAGTCGTTCAAAATGCCATTTATTCCTCAAGAGATCTTTAAATGAGTACTGAGGTTGTCAAAGCCATTCTTGACACTTGTCTATCAACGTCATTGTCGTACATGAAATTGTCAGCAGTCTGTCATGTTGTCATTGGCCACTAAGCATGTCTATAAACATCCTACAATATGTCCTATTGATTCGCAAGGAAGTGTAACGTCCTGTGGGAAAACCCACGGACATGAAACGCACACATAAGACCTATTGATCAAAGCCAAGTGAGTATGAAGGACATCATAAAAGAACAAGGAGAATGGAGCTGCGTGACTTTGATTGAGGAAGACAGAAGGAGTATGTCAACTTTATTTCTTCAGAACTGCACACTGAATTTACGCAGATGGAGTTCAGAGAATGTCAGCATGGGATCAATTCCATTTAAATTCAATTAACAAACAAAAGAAGTGGAAGCACAGAGAGACAGAACAAGATTAAGAGAGACAAATCATTACAACCATTCCGACTCGATTTCCTCACAAATTATGTGCTTATTGATTTTTATCTTCATTTAAAGTTCTAAACTACCCTGTATTCATTATATAATGCTAGCCCAATAAGTTTGTACTTTTAAATCACATTAAATGTGTTGATTCACATTAATTTATCTTAATCAAATGACATGAATTAACTTTGAAAAGCAGTTTCCCAGAATATGGTGATCACAGGAGGTGATATTTTAGAAGACAACCACAGTTCAATAAGTTTAATAAACAAATAGCTAATATTAAGTGACTTAAATTTTAGACAGTTGACTATTTTTGCTCCAACAATGAAAGCAGTATAAAACAAAGCCATAGCTGGACAAAGCAGAGGTGTTTCTTTCCTAAATTAATGAATGTTTTTGAACAAGTTGGTAGAGTGAACAATTCAATGACTTATTTTTGTTCCTGTGTTTTTAAACAAATCATTTGAGCAAATGATTCAATAACTCATTCATAAAGTCACTGGCTGCATCAGAGTATGTATACAGTATGTCCCTACTATACATAAGGCAAAAAAAAAAAAAAAAAAGCGCATGTGAGAAGAGTAGCATGTCAAAATTCAAAGTATTCAGAAAAGAGTAAGTGAAAAGTACTCAGATCAGTAATATCTGATGAGGCCACAGGAGAGGAGTTGTGAATGGCATGAATCAGCACAACTGATGCTGGTAAGTCATGTGACAATGACAACTTGATGCATGTACTATGTCCAGATTACATTCATACTATATAGAACACACTTTTTAATGGTCATGAAGCAAGTACTTATTCAAAAGAAGTACTTACTCAGACAGTATGCGATTTCAGACACTATTCACTTTCGTTCCTGAATGAATTAGTATTTTGAATTAATCGGCTGACTGAATGATTCAACGACTCACACAGTCAACTTTGTAACCTGCAAAAAATTTTTAAAAAGTCACTGAAAAATCCCCACCACTACACAATAAAGTCTGCCTGGAATGCACAAACACAGATAAGCAGAGTGATACAAACGTAAATGCCTCAATGCTATTAAATATCAGCATACATGAAACGCCACTCAACCAATCAAATTAGAGTACTGGAATAAACTATTTTGTGGACACTTTATAGAATGTGCAGTTAGAGACATCAGACTATAAATAAAATTAAAAGCATTCCTAGATATCCAGTTTAGCGTCAGGTATACATTTCTGCCATGGTCAAAGTGTATTATGACCAGAGATGTTATAGACAGTGATTTGGAATGTAAATAATTCATAGATGCATTCTTTTAAATGTGGTATTTCCTCTATCACACCAGTCAGACGGGTTAAGCAGATGCAAGCAAATGTTTCTCTCTTCCATTTCAGCTAATTACAAACACTCCTACGAAAACACACCAACACATCAAGAAACACACACACTCTTCCCTTTAAACTAATGACAAACAAAGCAGCGAGTCTGCCAGCGGGTGGCCTTTCATAAACAAAGCAGGACTGACTCTAAACTAACGAGTCCCACCTCACCACCAATGCTCAGTTAGCAGCCCTGAGGCTCAATTAGCACTGATCCTATATTTATACACAAACACACCTCATAGTTTGCAATTATAATACGCATAAATCATGTGTCCCTTTTGTACCACCGAGTCACTTTGCTTTACACAATTATACATTCAGGTTCTTTAGAGTAATATAGGTCCTGCTTGTGTAACGAATGAGAACACAAATGAGATTGACTGAAAAGCAAAAATGAACTAACTCCATCTCATATTCTGTAATATGTTAAATTGAAAATTTGCACCAGAACATTGTCTGTCATAAATGTTTTTTTTTTTTCTTCAAATAGATAAGGGGTTTGTAAAATAACAATAACACTTCAATATTTGTAATATGTTTCATTGGATAATTGTGCTTTTTATTTGGTCAAAACATACCACATTTGGAACATGTATTCAAACCCAACCTCTGTGACCCCCTCTACACTTTCCTCGTATATATTTATATTTATATATGAGCAAGCAAGACAGATTGATTATTATCACCAATGTAATATCTCACTAAAATCAAATAGATTATTTTTTTTCCTCTAACAGTGGTTAAGCTGGTTTCAAATATCTAGTTCATAAATTAAGACAATAATTGTATTCTGTTTCAAATGTCTGTTTGCCAAACAAAGGTTCTATATGTTGGCATATTACCATTTTCATTTTAATAAATTGTTTTGTTTCAAAATTACAGTTTGCTAAATGCTATTATATCCTACAATACATATGAATATTTTATGGAATATGGCTTTGTAAAACTTAGGTTTGTATTCCAATTTTCTTCTCAAATCAATATCAGTCAGCTGCAGGTTTGCATTGTGACAACTTACCCCATAGTGTCACAGCATATACAACTTATTATTTATGTATTCATGAATTTGTTTATTCATTCATTACGTATTTATTCATTTATTTATTTATTTATATAAGCAAAAATAACAGCTTTTTTTTCTTCTGTACCAATGACTTTAAGGCACATGCCTATAAAGACTTTCAAAACTAAACCCACCCTGAGACATATTCACTGAGGGTGACAACTAGCACCAGTTTCCCCTATATTCACGATAATACTTCATTACATGGGAAGAATGTGAATGCTTATGTATAGCCTTTTCCAGGTACTATAGATCCCCATTATATCACTCATTAGCCCTTGAAAAGAGAGTCAGGAAGGCTTGTTAGAACTAGGGTGGGCGTGTATGGGCGTGTCTGGAGAGAGTCATATAAACACTGTGATTAGAAGAATAGAACATTTGGCTGGTAAATCAACAGATGGACACATGCAAGAAAGAGAAAGGAGGACACAAAAGAGTCCTCTCGCTTCGGATGGACTAAATCCAGCCTGTGGGTGAACAGTGGGTGTTTGCATGTGCTTACTCTCTCATGATGATACAGACACACAAACCCACACACACTCACACACAGATCTCCAGCACGTCACATGTCCATCTGTCTGACCTATTGGAGAGCAGTGGAGGGGAGAGAGACCGCAGAGACAGGCAATTATACAGACACCGAGCTTGACGGACAGCCATGAAGGTCAGAATTCCAATCTGCAACACAAATGTGCAAAAAAAACACACACTCTTCTAGAGTAAGGCTTGACGGTGTTATCTCAATCTAGGCAGAATGCTAAGAATTTTTTTTTTAAGCAGCACAGCAATTTTTAACATTGAAAATAATAAGAAATGTTTCTTGAGCAGGAAATCAGCATATTAGAATGATTTCTGAAGGATCATGTGACACTGAAGAAGAGTAACGATGCTGAAAATTCAGCTTTGCATCACAGGAACAAATGACGTGACAATATTATGAAAACATTTATTGAAATTGTAATAATATTTCACAGTATATTACTATTATTATTACTATTGATATTACTATTATTACTGTATTTTTGATCAAATAAATGCATCACTGGCGAGCATAAGAGACTTATTTAAAAAACAATCAAAAATCGTACTGACCCTAAACATTTGATTGGTAGTGTAAGAGTGTCCATGACCAAGAAGAAAGGAACAATCTTTTAAAAAATCTACTATAAAGAACATGCACCAAGGTAATCAGTGAATTCATGTTGGTTTCATTTGCTCGTGAAAAACTTTTGTACCATTTTTAAGAAAAGTTTAAATTTAATGACTGAAAAATGTCACGTAGTCAAACAAAAAGCAATAACATATTTTTCTTACACATTAGATGTGATTGTACACATAATCATTTGTTTTGTACTTAGAGTGTACTTAATCATTATTTTAAATAAAGTTTCTACATGTATTTAAGGCAAAAAGTTACCTTTCATTATCAATATCATTCATTTTTAGTTTAAAAATAGTATTCTTTTTGTGAAACGCTGCACCATATGACACTCGTACTGACCCTAAACATTTGATTGGTAGTGTAAGAGTGTCCATGACCAAGAAGAAAGGAACAATCTTTTAAAAAATCTACTATAAAGAACATGCTCCAAGGTAATCAGTGAATTCATGTTGGTTTCATTTGCTCGTGAAAAACTTTTGTACCATTTTTAAGAAAAGTTTAAATTTAATGACTGAAAAATGTCACGTAGTCAAACAAAAAGCAATAACATATTTTTCTTACACATTAGATGTGATTGTACACATAATCATTTGTTTTGTACTTAGAGTGTACTTAATCATTATTTTAAATAAAGTTTCTACATGTATTTAAGGCAAAAAGTTACCTTTCATTATCAATATCATTCATTTTTAGTTTAAAAATAGTATTCTTTTTGTGAAACGCTGCACCATATGACACTTTACCTGGACTAACCTTTTCCTTCACATAAAAAGATAAATATATCTCATATTTTGAGACACATATTAATCTTGACAAACCATCATCTCTATGTCATCTTTTCCTGCTTAATTTACTTTCAAAATGACTATTATTTTCCAAACAGTGTTCCAGATATTATTATAAAGCAGTTTTGTCTGATTTTTTTTTTGTCTGAAAAGATTTTTTTTCAAAACTTGAATTATTTTAATGATGTATCACCAAAAATTGAAAGGAAAAACATTTATTAAAGCATTCTTGTCATAGAAGAGGTGTATTCAGGTCATAATATACAAACTACATTTTTTAAATGTATTTTTAAAAAAATTAATAGATGCTGACAAAAAATGACTACACATCATTGACCAGTAAATGGTTTCTGTGATCTTTTGACCTGTGACTATTATTTTACTCAGGAAGGCTAATGGGCGGATGAACGGCAGCTAATGTTTGCCCATCTGTGTGGGTGGATGGGAAAAACATATTTTTGTGTATATAGATCGATAGAGATTTAAGAAGAATGTTGAGCATTACAAACAAACCTGCTTTTTCGTTATTAATAACTATGATTCAGCAGAGTGATTCCTCTGGCAATGAGGCGAACAGAGGGCAGTATGTGCCAGCTTTGAGGATGTCTAAAATTGCTATATGGATAATTTTGCAGAAATGTGTCAGAAGTCATCAGTTTCATTCAATTAATGCTGACTGAAGGAATAAGTTCTCAAAAGACTTTTGAAAGATGAAAGGAGTGTTCAATATTATATTGAATGACATCATAGACAAAAACAATCAAAATCAACCTGTTTTTGCCATTCTTGTGAAATTGTACATTTGTTATTTCATATGGCGTTCGGTGAGATAGATTAATGGTGGCATGTGTTTACTTTTTACTTGTCATTTAGATGAAGCATGTTATCCTTACATACATAAGGTACAGGCACTTAGAAAAAGGCCGAGGAGAAATCTCAAGTGACATTTGCACAAAACTGAAGGAATTGATACGAGTCTTCAGCTGGCAAGAAGAACCACCATTGGTTGTTGTTCAAAGGCAAAACCAGTAGCCTATAAATCAATATATCTCAATTCATACTCACTAACAGAATGAGCACAACAAAGTTCTGTGCCTAAAAGGGAAATTTAAATGTCATCCTAGGAAACTACTAGACTTCTACATTAATGATGCTTGTGCAACCATCTTACTTCCAAATTTGACTTTTATATGAAAAACAGGAAATGCAGCACAATTCAGGAAATTGGATCATTAGATCCGGAAAAGTGGCTGGAGTCAGATGGATGGAGGGGAGAGGTTGAAAATATGGTTTTGTCAGCTGAAAAGGAAAGTTGTAAGAAGAAAAGATGGATCAAATACAGCATTTTGATGAAGAATTAAGAAGTAAAGCTTTTTTCTTTGGGAAAATGTGCACTGATGAATCATACACAATATCACCATGAATGGACCAAAAATGTGTATTAAGAAATTAAACAGGGTCAACTTTGTTTTCATGGGCTTTAGTATAACCTCTTAACCCCACACGGAGATCATTAAATTCCTTTATATGAAACAAAAGAAAAATTATTTTCAAAGTAAATGTATATTTCTTACTGTGTCTTACTGAAGTCTTTGCACTCATTACACATTTTCTGACTCTAATTACTCTCTGTGATACTTGCATTGACCTATTAACTTGAATTAACCTATTGGCTTGAAAAAGTCAATGTGGCTGAAATGTCTACAGGTTTAACTGCAGTGACATAAACTACTGACCTTTCAAGCATAGTTTACTCCATTTAGACACCCCTGACCCCCACCACGATGGACCTGCACACACACCAATGTTAATTTAACAACCTCTTGAATGTCACCGTGCAGCTTTCTGCATCGCAATGAAGGATGTTTCAAGCCCAGAAAATGACTGATGCTGTCTATCTACTTACTGTGAACTAAATATGTTCATTCTTCATTGTCTGGAATTGAATAGTGACTAATGGATTAATTGATTAATGGATTTTGTCATATCATTGAGGTGGAAAATCAACAAAGCAAATCTTTTTTTTTTTTTCATCAGTAATTTAAAATATCAGACTAAATCCAAAATGGCAGCTGGAATAAAAGGGTAACCAAGAAAGATTCTGTCCTATAATAATAATAATAAGTATTAATTATTAATTATTATTGTTGCTGTTGTCTCTTATGTTCACCAAGACTACATTTACTCAAAAAAAAAGAAAAAAAACGTAATATTGTGAGTATTATCAAAGTTTAAAATAATTGTTTTCCATTTGAATATACTTAATGATGTAAAGCTATATTTTCAGCATCATTATTCCAGTCTTCAGCGTCACATGATGCTTCAGAAATAATTTTAATACACTGATTCAATAAAATGTAATAATATTTCACTATTTTTACTGTCTTTGATCAAATAAATGCAGCCTTGGTGAGTACGTAAGACTGAAAGACTGAACATCAAAAACAACAATATATGATATATATTGTTTCTAAATATATATTCAATTCAATTTAAGTTTATTTGTATAGTGCTTTTCATGACACAAATTGTTGCAACGCAACTTTACAGCAAATTAGGTTTCTACAATATTTAGTGGTAGCTTATCAGTGGTGACTGTCAGTTAATGTACATATGGCAGAAAATCATATGAGAGATGACAGATGGCATTTTCTCAGTGATATGGTATGTTTTACTACCCGAGAGGTCTGTTTAGAAGTGTCAACTGTGTAACATGTTTGAAATCACCAGCTAAAGTAGCTTAAATGCATGAGGGAGAAATAGCTAGCTGAAAAATGACATACAGTGGTGTGAAAAAGTGTTGGCCCCCTTCCTGATTTCTTATTTTTTTGCATGTTTGACACACTTTAATGTTTCAGATCATCCAACTAATTTAAATATTACACAAAGATAATGCAAGTAAATACAAAATGCAGTTTTTAAATGATGATTTCATTTATTAAGGGAAAAAATCTGTCCAAACCTACGTGACCCTACGTGAAAAATTAATTGCCCCCTCCTGTTAAATCATGAAAGAACTGCAATTAACCACATTATTTTGGAAAGCTGAGTTACATTTCACTAGCCACACCCAGGCCTGATTACTGCCAGACCTGTTGAATCAAGAAGTCACTTAAATAGGAATACAGAATTTCCATTTTTGTTTCTGCTTGCTTTCAGGGACATTTGGTCCCCAAAATGCTGCTAAACCTGACTCACACAAACCCACACATGTACACACACTCCCTTCAGCCCATGATTACTGAAGAAATAACATCAAATTGTGCCTTACTGCTCTGGTCTGGGTTTGAGACAGACAAGATCTAATTATATGACAAGGGTCTGTGCAGAAATGTGCCTGCAGCAGTAGTGTTTCTCCATTTACTCGCTCCACATCTGTCCCTCCATAGTCTTTCCTTCTCTCATCCTCCTTCACACATCTTTTATCGTCATTAGCTGCTCCCGAACTCTCTTTCTGTTCATTCATTCTGCTCTGACCTTTATTTAAACACCAAACCATTTATTAGCTTTTCAGCAGTCCTGTCCTCTGAACTAGCTGCATGAGCCACTTGAAGGTCTGTAAAAGCCTAAGCTGTTACATGTTTGAAAAGTTCTTAGCAGCAATCAGTTTTTCTTATATTGAATATCTTTACTGAAAATTGAGTTGGCATGGTGTAAAGGTGAGGTTTGTAATTTATACTAATTCTAAAACTTAAAATACTCTTTATCATACCCCAGCTTAACCCTGTAAAGCCTGACATATGAAATAATAGTCAACAAATCTGTTTTTATCCATCTATCTATCTATCTATCTATCTATCTATCTATCTATCTATCTATCTATCTATCTATCTATCTATCTATCTATCTATCTAGGTTGTGTTCCATATGCGTTTTTATTAAGTATTACATTAATAAAAATGTGAAGACATGTAACAGATTGTGTACAACAGTTTCTTAGAAAATTTCTGATAATATTGATAATTTATATGTGCATATCAAATATGATACAGCTTTTTAGGGTTAATATGCAGAGACAGCTAAAAAAGTTAAAGACAGACCGCTAAAAAGTGTAACACTTTGGCTCTGTTTATATACAATTATATTACATATAAGTGTGTGTGTGTTTGTGTGTGTGTGTGTGTGTGTGTGTGTGAACAACAACATGTATTATTATCATTTAATTGACACTTCTATTGACAATGCTAGGTGAGAGGGGACAGGAAATAATGCTGTTGATTGTAATTTTATCTCACAAAAGCCTAAAAAAACTAAAATAAATCGAATTTACTTTTCTGTAACAAAAGGACAATAATTATCGTTACAATTAACACAGAATTATTTAATATATTTTAACATGTAAATGATAGCATATGCTGCAAACACAATGAGGGAAGTCTCCATTAATTTAGCTGAAACATTTTGAGATAATGTGTCAATTGATACTCTCTTTGAAACAACCAAATAAAAGACATCAAAGAGAACTAGCCAGGTGATGGTTCCTTTCCAATAATGAAGGACAGCAGGACATACTAATGGAAACTAAAGGACTGGTGCAACTAATGAGATCTCACATTTACATAAGCACTGAATTAGCATCCTAAATATGCATAACAGGCTCTCAAACATGCTTTCAAGAGAACCTGCTTCAAAACATCTCACAAGCTCTTGCAAGTGTCTCAATGAGTACTCTACAGTATTTCTGCTGGATTTTATAATCATCTTCTATAATAAGAGTGAATGGGGAAGAATTAAGAAGTGAGTCTACAATATTAAAAGTCTTCACCAAGAATTATATAACTCAATATATTTATTTAGCATTAAATAAATTATGCTTCACCCTCCAAGATGTAAAAGTCTCACCTGAATAAGGAGAGAAATATGCACAGATCAAGCACTGTTTACAAGACAAAATAGTCCAGAGCAGTTGTAAACAAAAATGTTGATGGATTTTGATGTGAGAGGACAACAGGGGATGGACTTTTCACTAAAAGAAGCGCTATTACAGATTATGGACTGGATAGAGATGTTAACTGATAGACTGGAATCGCGTGGATTATATTTATGGATTATTGTGATGTTTTTATCAGCTGTTTGGACTGTTATTCTGATGGCACCCATTCACTGCAGAGAATCCAGTGCTGAGCAAGTGATGTAATGCTAAATTTCTCCAATTCTGTTCTGATGAAGAAACATCTATATCTTGGATGGCCTGAATATGAGTACATTTTCAGCAAATTTTCATTTTTGGTTTACACAACTATTCCTTTAACTTGGCACTGTAACAAAATATTGCAATATTCAGGACTCATTAACTAAACTATTAACTTCAAGTTTTGCCTCAATAAACTGTTTATTATTAGTTAGTAAGGTAGTTGTTAAGTTTCGGTATTGGGTAGGATTAAGGGATCTAAAATATGGTCAATACTTTCCGTACCCACTGTATATATATATATATATATATACAGTGGGTACGGAAAGTATTGACCATATTTTAGATCCCTTAATCCTACCCAATACCGAAACTTAACAACTACCTTACTAACTAATAATAAACAGTTTATTGAGGCAAAACTTGAAGTTAATAGTTTAGTTAATGAGTCCTGAATATTGCAATATTTTGTTACAGTGCCAAGTTAAAGCTATATGATATAGAATTGGTCCCTAAAGTAATGTATTACCTATTTTCCTTGTATAGGCTGTCTCCTAAATCAAGCATTATACGGTTTTCTTTACTTTGATTTAAAAAAAAAAGTTTTTTTTTTTTGAAGATCATAAGCAACTTGTGAGAAATGTGATTTCCTTTTGAGCTTTTTTCAAATAAAATTTTAAAGTGGTTAAGGCATCATTTTATTACAAAATGACGCTGCTAAAATAAGGGTCACATCTCAGTGCTATTAGCATTCATACAAACACGCACTGAAAATGAGTTTGAATTGTTCAAGACAGATGAAGGTAAACACAAATTCTATTTCTTTCCTCTGTGTCTGCTTCCTTTTGGGACTTGGCCTGGTATTGTACAGCCTATAATTTACAGCCTATAGAACCGTGGAAAACAGCAGCCCTGCATATTGTGTGCAACAGTTGCTGGCTGATTAAGGTTGCCAGAGGTGTTATATCAGAGGACATCACAACGGTGACTCTAATTCCCCGCCTGATTAGCTTCCAGTGCTCGCACAGAGAATAAATCTACAGAGATAAAGGAGGATAAGTAGCAGAGCATTACACCATCACAGGAAATAACACAGCACTCATTTTTCGACAAATTAACATGAACAAAACGTGGTGCGCTGAACTTTTGCATGTGTTTGTAAATGCTTTTAACCTAACTTATACAGTAAATAATGCTCAAATCTGAACAAAAATCTCCTGTTCTCAATGTCATACATGTACAGTATGTATCTATGTTTGTACTAAGAGCTCCTAAATAAACACAACACATTCCTTCTGTGTTTGCACAGACTTGGTGAATAAAGCTCATTCTTATTCTGATTCTGATAACTTAATTCCTGGCATGTAAGTTAATCTTTCCTTTACATGATTGCTGAAGATCTTATTGTTTTCTTTGTGTATAGTTTGAATCTCCCTTGCTGTCATAACACACATTCTCTACATAATAAATGGCATTGCTTGCGGCTGCATTCTGAACAGGCAAAATAATAGGAAGCCTGAGGATGTGCAATAAAAAAAGCATAAAAACAAATGCGTTAATATAAATCTAGTCTCATAAAAATACGTACCTCCGGCCTGGGTACTTTTCTGCAACACCGTTTTTATGTACCTTACTGCACGTATCGCCGCAGTTTCAAAGAGAAACGTCCACTGAGTAGCGCTAAAACACGGGTTCAATACGTGAATCCTGGCACGTTTTTATTATGTTGATATAGTATTGCTGTGTTTTTATTACGTTGTTTCAGGTACGTATTGCGGCGGTTCTGAATTCAAATATCCGGGGACTGTCGCTAAAAGTTAATGCTCTGTCGTGTTGGAAACATGCCCTATACCAAACCCAACCCTAAACCTACCCGATAGTGTTAACAAATGCAAAACAGAGATAAAAACGCATTTGTTGATGCAACCGTGCCATTTGAACTTCCTTAAATGCAGATTTGAACTGTTTTGTCGAATCGTAGTTACACGGGATTCAAATCGGAGCTCCTCACCTCTCAAGTACGTCTCCGTACTCCGTGAGCTACCTAACAAACCTGCCGTCTATGAAAACCCATAGATATGAAGCTGGATATGTGTGATGTACGGAGTAGTGTTGGGTCGTTCTTGAACGATTCGTTCATTTTGATGTGACTCGGGAAGAACGAGTCGTCTCGGGGAGTGATTCGTTCAGTCGTGCATGCGCAAACATCATATAGGTTCTGTACTGGAATTAGTCAAGTAGTTCACCTGTTTCGAGTCTTCGGGTTTTTCCGAGTCGTTCGTTCATCACGTGACAACCCCATAAGCTTTAACCAATGCAGTCTGAGCCGGAAAGAGAATTGATTAGTTCATCTCTCGAGTCTTCGGGTTTGAGTCGTTCATTCATCACGTGACAGCCCCATAAGCCCAAACCCGAAGACTTGTCAGATAAGAGGTGAGGTGAGCTAATCATAGACTGAAGACCCAGGTAAACAATTAATTAATCTTTTCTGTTTCTTATAGCTGTTTTGTATTGTTTGTAGTGTGATCAACGTTTGCGTAAGTAGTAGACATATTAGGGAAGTAACACGTAACATTTTAATTATATTTTCTAAAATGAACGAAATGACTCGAAAAAAGATTTGTTCATTTTGTTGAACAAAATTCGACGGTCCGAGTCGGTAAAATGATCCGAACTTCCCATCACTAGTACGGAGCCCCGCACATGGCATGCCGGAGAAAGATAGTAGGCTAAATCGTGTGCACAATTTACTATTTCGTTCCCTCGATTTATAAATTGTGCACACGATTTACTAATTAGTTCCCTCAATTTGCTAAATCGTGCACACAATTTAGCAAATCAAGGGAACGAAATAGTAATTTACGATTTATTTATTTTTTCTTGCATGTCTTGTGCGGGGCTCCGTATTGATGTTAACATTCAAAAGCATCAGTTTTCAAATCTCCCAGCATATTAAAATTTTTTCATTTCATAATGTTTCATAATGTTCTTCAAGTAATTGTGCGAAAATAATGCTTTATTAATCGAAACGCTGTAAATTTCTGTGAAAAGGAATAAAAGGTGTCGAAGTTTTACTGCCTCTAGTGTTAATTTCTTTTGGAAACTGCAGTGATATGTACTTATTGGTACGTATTTCGCGAAAAAGTGCCCCCAGGTACGTTTTAGCCATGATTTTAGGCATACATTAACGTAATGTCGGTTGTATTGCTTTCTAGAGAAGATAGTTGATAGATTGCTATCATATCAAGTCACACACCTGAAAGGATAAAATAACATTTGAAGGAAAAAAAGCAAGAGAAATGATACAACACAAGTTGTTGGTGTAAGAAAAAAAAAAGAAGCAAGATCAGGCTTCTACTAACATAGTTACTTTGCCAATAATTTAGATTTCTCTTCACTTGTCAGGATTGCATAGACACTCTTGTAAGCAAATTTCCCACTTGCCTGACAATAGCCCTTCTTGGAGAAGACTAGTTTTCCCGGAGGATATATACATTTCTGTTTCACAGAAGCACTTGATTCTAATCCTGTCCAATTTATTTGTATTCTCTCTCTCTCTCTCTTACACAACCTCAGTAAAAATTACCTTCTGTTTTAGGCTGTCCTTTGAGAAATCTAATTCTGTCTAGATGGCAATGTCTGTGAGTGTAGTATATATTTTTTTTCCCAAAATTCTTCTCATTTATTTCAACCTTCTTTAAATTCCATAGCTGAAGCAAATGCCTTCTTGCACTGCCTTGTGAACATTGAGGGTTGGCAACTTTGTTCAAGCATTGCTGGCATGATATCCAAGATAAAAGAAGATTAAATGAATAAGGAGAGTCAGATCCCAGACACATCTAATAACAGATGTTTTGAAACAAACAAAGTTTTACTTCTAGTATTATGTTCCCCTTACAATCATTACAATTGGACCTCACTATGCTAAACAACAACCAATACCTTTTTTTGTTATCGCAAAATTTTGTGTTGCCTTCCTAAAGATCTAAATATTATAAATGCATAGCTGAAGTTTATTTTTTAATAACATATGCCTAAGTGACTGAAACATTTTTCACATTCTTTACATTTCACACAGACTGTTTTGTGAATTATTCTGAACATGCTGCTGGTTTTTCACAGTAGGGCAGAGTGGGGGAAAACACCCCCCTTAAGGACTGTGGAATTTTTCTCTGTGAAACAAAAGTTAAATATGTCCAGAATAGTTTTAGTTACAATGACCTAATTTACAAACCAAGTATGAAAAATGTCTTTCTAATGTTTTCACGTTATTAGATTTTTAACAAATATTTAATTTGTACCAAGGGGGCGTTTTACCCCACAGGTGGGGTAAAATACCCCGAGTCATACAAAGCAATTTGGTTTACACATTTACAGTACAAAATTAGAGTGCAGGCGGTTTTAGCTTAAAATTAAAAAGAATATAATCAATAATTATGAATTACAAAATTATAAAAAATATTGTTAGCTGATGCTAACTGGTAGGCTAACTTGCTACCCGATGCTAACTTACTTTTCAAATCTTAAGTCCAAATATTTTTATTCAGCCAACTAGTTAGAATACATTTGATGGAAAAACGTTTCGGTTACGTATGGTAACCCTCGTTCCCTGAAGGAGGGAACGGAGACGTCAAGTTGGATGACTGACGAAATTGGGATCTCGCTTAGAGAGACCAATCCACTTTGAGTGTAAACTAAACGAGCCAATGCACATTGGCATGCGATTATTGCATCCAGCTGCTGCTGATCACAGCGTGAGTATAAGTAGGCAGCAGATGCAGCGCATTTTCAGGTTTTCGCTAAGGAGCCGAGCCGGTGACCCGGCCGCTCAGCGGTGGTACAGGAGCTGTGGCGACGGGACGGGACGTGACGTGACGTCTCCGTTCCCTCCTTCAGGGAACGAGGGTTACCATACATAACCGAGACGTTCCCTTTCAGTCGCTCACTCTCGACGTCACGTCGGATGACCGATGAAATTGGATATCCTACCAAAAGGCCACAGCTACTGCCCCTTCCAGTGTCCTGTGGAAGCCACCTGCGCCCCTACTTTTTGGCGTAGGCCAGGGCTT
>NW_015505866.1:956654-965432 GCF_001515645.1 Sinocyclocheilus grahami
GCCCCTTCTCTGAGTCAGTAGATCCTTCCTCAGAGGAATCGGCCAAGGAGGGGCTGTCGCGAGGAGCATTAGTTCCGGGAACCAGGTCCGGGTAGGCCAATAAGGTGCCACCAACAGGACCTGCTCCTCGTCGCACAGAAACTGTGCAAGAAGGCTCACTGGGGGAAACGCATACTTGCGAAGGCCGCGCGGCCAGCTATGTGCCAGTGCGTCCGTGCCGAGTGTTCCCTCGGCCAGGGAGAAGAACAACTGGCAGTGAGAGGTTTCTGGAGAGGCAAACAGGTCTACCTGAGCGGCTCCGAAACGTCTCCAAACCAGCTGGACCATCTGGGGATGGAGTCACCATTCTCCCGGGAGCGCAGCTCGAGACAGCTCGTCGGCTGCCCGGTTGAGCAGCCCTGGAATGTGAACAGCACGAAGCGACCTCAGATGCTTCTGACTCCAGAGGAGGAGGTGGCGGGCGAGTTGCGACAAGCGACGGGAGCGCAGACCACCTTGTCGGTTGATGTACGCAATGGTCGCTGTGTTGTCTGTGTGGACTAGTACATGCTTGCCTCGTAAGCGCCCTTTGAGACGACTCAGGGCAAGGTGCAATGCCAGCAATTCGAGGCAGTTGATATGCCAGTGCAGTTGGGGCCCCGTCCAGACCCCTGACACTGCAAGCCCGTTGTACGTGGCCCCTACAGCCGGTGGTCGAGGCATCCGTGCAAACCACAGCATGCCTGGAGACCTGCTCTAGGGGCACTCCTGCCCGGAGAAACGCAAGGTCTGACCACGGGGTGAAGGTTTGGCGGCAGGCCGGTGTAACTTGGACCCGGAAAGTGCCGTGTTGCCACGCCCACCTCGGGACTCGGCCATGGAGTCAGTGCTGCAGCGGTCTCATATGGAGCCATAGCTGCCATATGCCCCAGGAGCCTCTGAAACTGTTTCAGTGGGACCGCCATCCTGCTCTTGAATGTATTCAAGCAGTTCAACACCGACTGAGCACGTTCTTGCGTGAGGTGTGCTGTCTGTTTGACCGAGTCCAACTCCATACCGAGAAAAGAGATCCTCTGCGTCGGGGAGAGTTTGCTCTTTTCCCAGTTGACCCGAAGGCCCAACAGGCTGAGGTGTGAAAGTACCAAATCCCTGTGTTCGCACAACTGATCCTGAGCCTGAGCGAGTATGAGCCAATCATCGAGGTAGTTGAGAATGCGAATGCCCTGTTCTCTCATGGGAACAAGGGCTGCCTCCGTAACTTTCGTGCGCCTGCCATCTCGAGTTTCAAAATACATGACATGCTGTAATGAAGGTCATGGATGTGATGCGATGAAGTTAACCAATCACAGCAGTGATCTCGATTCAAACACCCTCAAGATCTTATTCCTTAATGACAATGATTCAGCTATGTCTATAACACCTGTTTCACATTGCGAACATCAGTGGAGTGTGAGCAGTTTGTTTGTGTCACTGCCCATGCATGATTGAGGGGGTCGGCCTTCACACTTCTGACATGAGCATTCAACAACAGGGAAAATGACAAAACATGCACTGTTCATGCTCTGTTGATGCTTGCGATGTGAAACAGGCATTATATCAAACACTTTAGGGACATTAAGTTCATATTTACACTGTAAGCATGTCAGTCCCACAGCAGTGTGAACATGGACATTTTTTTTTTCATTTATGCCCATAGACATACTGACAGACACATCAAAACAGAAGTCCATTTTATCGTTATTTCATTTAGTGGCCTTTTTGATTTTTTTTTCTCAAATCATTAGGTAAACAAACACACATTTGCGTTATTAAATAAGTAATGCTTTAGCAAGAGATTGATTATGCAGTTGTGTGTTATGCAGAGACATTCCACTCATACATATAAATGGTAGAAATGGTAACACAACATATTGTGGCAGTAGAAGTTCCACCGTCTAGTTACAAGAGCCGACTGGCTGTTTGTTTATTTTAGGATATGTAATAACTGGACTATGAATATAGGTATAATTCAATATACCTACTAATATTGGACTACAAATATAAGTATAATTCATGATGCCATTGTTTTCATTCCCAATTTAGAAATGTAATTTCAACCAACAGTTATGTAGATAAAGTAGATCCAAGCTGTACTTTCATGGCTGCAAACAGCTGCTCAAGGGCATAATAAATATTGCCTTAATAATAGTGCCTTAAAGGAACTTTGGTGGTAGTTTGAAAAATCATCATATAAACTTCAGTCATATGCAATGTTGTAGCAGCTTTTCATCTTCATCTTTTATCAGTACATAACAGCCCCTCTGGAGCAACATCTAAATACTGTTGAAGGACACAGTGATGAAGAGGCAAAATTAGACCTGAACCTACAAATTATTCACTTTCAAACAACCTCTACTTCACTGAGGAACAATTAACCACATCTGAATTTCATTTGAGTTTAAATACAGACAGACAGATTGCTAGATTAAATTTGATTGACGTATTGTTCAATCTTTTGGTTTAATTTTTTATAAGACATGAGAACAATTTTAGTTTCTTTGCTGTGAATGTCTACTCTCTCTGGAAAAATGACCATGCTGGTGGGTCTGATTATACTTAAGCAATTAGTGTTTTAACTGTTCTTTCTTCTGGGAAAAAAATCCACATTAAATTGCTAGTTTCTTTAGACCAAATTGTTCCCCCAAGGTCCTTTTACGGGGTCTTACCTTCTCATCAGTAATTAGCTTTCCTGGCAGAGTGCTGTAGTGGCAAGCTCTTAGTGAAAGCCTAGTCCTTCTCTATTCTCCTCAAGTCTTTAATAGCTCAACTTAAATTCCAAGAGGAAAGGACATCATCAAGTGCTCTAAAGACACAATATCAACTAATGCTTTTTGTTTTCTTTTTGTAATTTGGTGCTCAAATCTTTACTGTATTAAGGACTCAAGTCAAAAGGTGATTCTATTAAAGGGGATGTCTAATGCTGTTTCATGCAATCTGACTTATTTACATTGTTAAAGAGTTGGACTCTCATGCTAAACATGGACAAAGTTTAAAAAAATTAGTTGGACGTATTTCTGCAGCAAAAACACTCATATTATAAACACTTAGAAGTATTTGTATACATTTCGGAAAGTTTATTTTTTTTCAGAGTATGTCCCTGTATGACAACACATAAGGGCATAATTCCTTGTAGGGCACTTCTCTAGGAAGATCGCATGCACACATCAACCAGAGCGAGAGCAAGCGCATCCCATCAACGTGCTTTATTCGCGTTGCGGAAGTCGTTGGCAGCGCTGCACAGGAATTGCTTGAGAAGGATTTATCTTTTTGTTTTTACACCACGAGATGAACAATGTCACAAAAGAAGTGTGTTTTTCGTTGTTATTGAATCAGAGATCATTGTCAGTGGCCTGTCCATAAAACATGACCAATACTTGTATAGCGCTGGTGTACAGGGTCATGCACACAAAACACCATCAGTGTAATTTACATGACACCAAAATAATCCAATAAACATTAACTGATCAACATAACATGTAACACAAAACGACCTATTGTACATTACTAATAACAAAAATAGGCAGAAACAAAACTATTTAAATACAATATATTCATACATGATATTATGCCACTACGATTTTATGCTAATTCATAGTTTTTACTTTCAAAAATCATACATTTGACACTATGTTGCAGTAAAATGACATATTCGATATTTAAACCTTTTAACAGTTTAAATTCTCATGAAATCTCTTCTGATTGAAAACTTTCACTAATCTAAATTTTCACAAATCTATGACATTTACATGCACTACAAATGCTGATAACTATTATTAATCAGCTCATCATAAAATCCCAATGATGAAATTTAACCATGTTTACGTAAGATTTCATCTGATTTTTGTCCAGCTCTAATGTCAATGCTTAAATGGACATAGACACAGCAACATAAGCCATCATAATGTCAGTAAAGATGATTAAAGATTAAAGGTACAGTAAAGGTAATAGGGGGGGAAATAGAATTTATTAATTTATTGACTAAAGCAGTGTCAAATTCAATTCCTGGAGGGACGGAGCCCTGCAGAGTTTAGATTCAACCTAATCAAGTTCTTCAAGCTTATTTGAAAACTAAATGGTATGTGTGTTGGAGCAGGGTTGGAACAAAACTTTGCAGGGCTCCGGCCCTCCAGGAATTGAGTTTGACATCCCTGGACTAAAGTGTCATCAACAGACCTTTTTCAAGGTGTCTTCTTCAAAAAATCTACATGTACCGATTGAATTTTGCTTAAATGTTTTATAACTTTTAACCAATAATCAATCACACTTCATGTATTTACATGACCTTGAACATTGTCTGGTTATTAAGGATAATTGGTGTGAGATTGTGCATGGGTCAAAGATGTTAAGATGTCTGCATCAAAATAAATTGACAAAAGTGATTTCATGTCCATTGAAAGCACATTAAATGTAAATAAAGTGTCTACTTTTAAGGTTTCAAAAAAGTTTTTGGAGAACAAGATGTCAAAATTTGGTTGAAATATTGTTACATTGTCATTCAGTGTAACACAATATTTATGTAAAAATTCGAACAACATGCTTATTCTGACTTGTACATATTAAAATATATAAAATAATAAGGGAGCATATACAATTTTATTGTGTTTTAAATTAGTAAAAAAAATATTACTGACAAATGGGCAAAACCTAGGATAGTGGCAAATTTAAAATGACAACTAATTAGTATTTGGGGTGAAAGTAATTAGTCTTTTAATATGTAATAAATTGATTTTTGTTGTAAATATGCCTGACAAGATGGTTACACTGATTGACATTTTAGTGGGAGTCTTCTGTAAATCAGGTAAAAATGTATGATATTTATTTTTTGCTCGGAAAACCTAAAAAAAAATTGCAATTAAATTAAATAGAAAACTTTTTAAATGTTTTTTTGGAAAAAACAACAATAATTTAAAGCAGTATTACACTTATTGTTTTTATACTTAAACCCTTTTTCGTCTTTGACCCGCATGTAAAGACTCTCATTGTTGAAATCTCATCTGAAACTCTAGAGGAGACAGAAATTACTAGCTTCCTCTGAGAATAAAATCTACATTTGCTCTCCAATCTTATCTGTGACTTTCTGTCCTGACTGCATGTTGTTTTGCTAATAACAAAAATTAAATTTTCATCTCCAAGCAATTTTTTTGTTTGTTTTGTTTTTGTTTATAGTATATTATTCATCTCTAGTGGTGAATCACTCTTCAGTACAGGAAAGACAAAATCAGTCATCATAAACAATGACCTGACGGGTCAGCTGGGATTAATTGATGATGACATTGTAATCTTCACCCCAATTAGCTGGCTTCCTTTTTTAATTTCCTTCAGCTTCAGTTGGCAATCATCTCTTTCAATCCCTCTAATAAAGTTGAGTAGAGCTCCTGTCATCACACAGACACGATGGCATCCATGTGGCAAAGGTAAACACAGACATTAGTGCTGAAGATAGCACTGAACACACCCCCAAACACAGTGAGGCATCTGAGGTGAAGCTAATTAGCATGTGGTCCTATCGTCGATGAAGGTGCGGAGGTGGGGGGTGGCTGAGAACGACTGTGGGAAACAAAGCACGGAGATGTGAGTAGGAGAGAGACACACATAAAAAAACAACATGTTTTAAGGATCCATTTCTGTAATGAAAACTGTCATTTGAAGGGATAGTTCACCTTTCAGTTGCTGGTTCTCATTGACTTCCATAGTATGGAAAAAAAACACACTATGCAATTCAATGGGGACCAGCACCTGAAGGTGAATTATTCCTTTAACTGGTGCAGGCATGGTGTTATTAACAAAATGAGAACAGCGGGTACAGGTTTGATTATATTATGCTACTAAATGCTGGTTAGCTTTCAAAAACAACCACTGCTGTAACACACGACACACATGGATTATTAATATCCCACTTTTTTTCTCTGGGAACATAGTATTTGCTTCAGTTGAATCAATCAAGATGTTTGTGTGAACATGGAGACTTGGAGGCACGAAAAACACATTGCATTGCTTTGCTTCAAATATTTAGATTCCTTTCAGGCAAAAAAATTATTTGAACTCCACAACCCCCTTGGGCCACAAAAGTACTGAATTAACCCTATTTTACATTAATCAGTTAAATATAGACCGCTGGTTATATACATATATATATATATTTTTTAACATTTTTTTTAAATAAAAGATCAATAAGATTAACAATGCAGATATATATATATATATATATATATATATATATATATGCAGTGTTAATCCTATTGATCTTTTATTTAAAAAATGTACAAAAATCTAACCTTTCATTGAAGAATAAGAATTTAAAATGGGGTGAAATCTCATTATGAAATAAATATTTTTCTCTTATACACGTTGGCCACAATTAGAAATTTATATGAGTAAAATATCTCTGAAGTATATTCCATTCATATTTAACATTTTTAGCACACCACAGTGTTTATGATCATGAAATTATCCAGCCTTTGCTTCCTGTTTCACAGGAATATAAATATGAGGGGAAACAAAGGCCAAATTCCCTTAATCATCCATCACAATGAGTACCAAAGAATATAGTTCTGATGTGCAGCAACTGATAATTGAGCTTCACAAATTAGAAAGTGGCTTTAAGAAAATAGCTAGAGCATTGACAATTCCCATTTCCACCATCAGGGCAATAATTAAGAATTTCCAATCAACTAAAGATGTTATAAATCACATTTACACATTTGTGATATCAAATGCGGGCCTCTTTAGGCTCACAGCTACATTAGCCAGTGCTCACTGTGCCATAGATTTGCCAAAACTGGCCCGGATATGTTTGAGGATAACTGGGCCACAGTTGTAATAATAATAATAATAATAATAATAATTCCTTACATTTATATAGCGCTTTTCTGGGCACTCAAAGTGCTTGGGGGCAGAAGTTGTGGCATCATATGCGTGCCATTTTAGGCTCACAGCCACATTAGCCAGTGCTTCCCTTACGCAAAGAAAATATATTTACTAATATATGAATGATCAATATATTAAATGACATAATGGTATATTAGAAATTATACAGAATAATATATTGTGTAAATATATTACAATGTATTGAATAATACATAAAGAATCGCCACTTTCATATATTGAAAAATATGTGACAATACATTTACTTATATATCACAATATAATATTATAATACACTTTATAATATATAGATGTACATGTGATAAGATATTTTACTGCATGTGTAAGAATATATTGAACATATTTTTACTCATGCAGTATATACACATATATGGAAATATATATTTCTTATATTTAATAATCATTTATGATATACACGTTTCATATTTTAAAATATAGCTAGTTTACAATAACATAAGCACACCTGCCCATAATAACGCACTTACCAAAACCTTTTAATGTACCTGTGCCACATTTGCTGAAACACATGTGGACCACATTTGGTTTACACCCTGATTAGCCTTTGTCGATAATGCAACATTTTTGTGATTTGATACATTTGGGCCATATTTTGCTGTTTTACATATGGGCCACTTCAGGCTTACATTCATTTTGTCCGGGCCATAAGAATGCCAGCAGTGCCATATCATTGCGTTAAGTGTCCCACATCCGCATGCTATCTGGGCCAGTTGTTTATAACTAATCCTCTGAAGCAGTATGATCACTGTGAACATGAAATTTAAGTGGATCACCTCATGTATACAAGTCAATACCATCAGACCTCACTGGTTCTTCAAATTATTTAAATATCTTCTTTTGTGTTTCAAAATACCAAGTCATACAGGTGTGGAATGACATCAGGGAAAGTAAATTACAGTGTTCATTTTTGAGTGAACTATCCCTTTCAATTTCAAGTTAATTTTGTTTTGGACATGACTAAATGTGGTAATATCTGAGTGGGTGAGTTGTTTACTTTGTCATTAGTCCATTTTCCATTAGTCCATTTGGTCCATTTTCATTAGTCTGACCTGTTGCAAGCATGAAAACAATAAAAATGGGGTGATTTATAGACATTTTGATCTCAATTTTCAAACAGTTATTTTGTGGTTTTAATGTGTAATGTGGATTCATGGAACAGCACTTTTGTGAAATGGGAAGGAACTCTTTTGCTGTCATTAGTGGTCTATCTCAAAGTCTGTGTCTGTATGAGGTCTGAGGGTCAACTAAATCCATGTCTAGCTCTTTGAGCTGTAATTGCTTGCCATTCTCATTCTCCATTCAAAAATGCTGTCTCAAAATGCCATCTTCTTTTGTTTTGCTGGAGAGGCTCCCCTGAAAAAACACCAGAGCGAATCGTGCAGAGGCTCTCATTCATGTCATACCTCGTGTCCTCTCTAGAAATGTAAGCAGCGAGCGCTTATTCTAATTAGTGACAGCACTATTTGTCTGATGCTATCATTACAATAATAATAATCAATCAATCCATTCAAAAATATGAATGAAAATGTAAAAAAAATATTAAAATGACAATCAACCTGACTACATTAGGTTAAGCACACTAGTGTCCCTTTTAAGGGTCAGATCAGGTAGTAGTGCATATTCCTGGGCCAGCGGAACCAATTCATAGGAATGCATTATATAATTGTACTATAGTGATAGATATATATTGTTCCCTTTCAGTCAGTCACGTTCGACATTACGTCAGTCGTGACTGACAAATTGGGATCTCGCCTGAGAGCCCAATCACCTTCGAGTGTAAACTAAACAAGGCAATGACAGTTGGCGTGCGTGTGTCGCCACGCGCACCCCGCCCCGCAGGGCCGGTATAAAAGGAGA
>NW_015505866.1:965529-966209 GCF_001515645.1 Sinocyclocheilus grahami
GTCTCGTGCCTGGGCTTACAGCACGCTGAAGCAGCGCTCATGGATGAGTCATGTTCTCAGTGCGGGAACATGACCATTGTGATGTTGCGGTCTAGATATCTCCTCATTAAATGCGGGGGTATCCCCCTTGCCATGCCCCACCCTAGCTCCTCCGGTTCTCGGAGAGCTACTTCGGTTCATGGTCAGGGAGACCTGAGGGTCACGGTGAGAGCTTCCCCGTCGAGTACGACTCCACGGGCCTCTCATTCCTCTAGCATGTCGCACCACCTGGTGTTCCTGGACGAGTGTGCTGGATCCTCAGACAGGGCGGGGTTCAGCATCTTGTGCGGAGGACAGGCGGATGACAGGATGTCGATCGCTGCATCGGAGGGCGAGCTAGGCTCTGAAGATGAGGATTCGGCTGCGCTGCCTCTGTCAGGAAGAGTGGCGTTGCCCGAGTCAGATCCAGAGCTGACCGTTATGCTTTCCCGGGCCGCCGAGAGTGTCGGGCTGCACTGGAGGCCTCCTCCCTCTCCTGAACGCTCGAGGCTGGATGATTGGTGGCTGGGGGCGGAGGCCGGTCGTCGGCAGGCGCCTCCGGTTCCATTCTTCCCGGATGTGCATGAGGAGGTTACTAAGTCTTGGAAGGCACCTTTTTCTGCCCGAAACAGACTTGGTGGTTCCTCCGTCCTCACCACCCT
>NW_015505866.1:966314-989228 GCF_001515645.1 Sinocyclocheilus grahami
GCGGGGGGGGGGGGGGGGGGGGGGCGGTCCAAGGGTATGTGGACATCCCCCCAGTCGAGCGCGCTATTGCTATGCAGCTCTGCCAGCAAAGCGCCGCCGCCTGGAGAGGTAGTCCACGCCTTCCGTCCAGGGCCTGTAAGACGGCTAAGGCTTACAGTGCTGCTGGACAGGCCGCTTCCGCTCGGTTCGGTTCAAGGACGCTATGCCTCCTCACGAGCCCCCTGTCCAGCCGTGGAGAGGTAAGTGGCACGCCGCGCACTCAGACCCCACCCTGGGATGCACGGCCACTGCGCTGCCCCACTGCGGGTACGTCGGTGGTTTCCCTAGTCCCGCTTGTTCGGTCGCTGGGGGCCTGGTTAGCGCTCCCCAGGCCGTCTCGCTGGCTCATGTGAACCATCAGACTCGGCTATGCGATTCAATTCGCCCGGCGCCCTCCCAAGTTCAGGGGCATTCGGTTCTCCTCTGTGCTGGACAGGGATGCTCCTGTCTTGTGTGCAGAGTTTGCGGTCCTGCTGGCGAAGGACGTGATACAGCCGGTCCCTCCAGCCGAGATGAGGTCAGGTTTTTAGAGCCCATACTTCATCATACCCAAGAAAGGCGGTGGGTTACGACCAATCCTGGACCTGCGTGTGCTGAACCGGGCCCTTAACAAGCTCCCGTTCAGGATCTTTCAATGCGTCCGTCCTTTCGATTGGTTCGCAGCGATCGACCTCAAGGACGCGTACTTTCATGTCTCGATTCTCCCTCGACACAGACCGTTTCTCCGTTTGCGTTCGAAGGGCAAGCATATCAGTACAAGGTCCTCCCCTTCGGGCTATCCCTGTTGCCTCGTGTCTTCACCAAGGTCATGAAGGCAGCCCTCGTTCCACTGAGGGAAGCGGGCATTCGCGTTCTCAACTACCTCGACGACTGGCTCATATTGGCCCAGTCCCGAGCGCAGTTGTGCGAACACAGGGATATGGTTCTCAGTCACCTCAGCCGATTGGGGCTTCGGGTCAACTGGGAAATGAGCAAACTCTCCCCGGTGCAGAGGATCTCTTTTCACGGCATGGAGATGGACTCGGTCAACCTCTCAGCACGTCTCTCAGTAGAGCGCGCGCAGTCGATGCTGAACTGCCTGGGGTCCTTCCAGTGCCAGACGGCGGTTCCACTAAAACAATTTCAGAGGCTCCTGAGGCATATGCAGGTTTCTCAGAGAGGGGGCACCTTCTGGTCAAGAGGGTAGGGGACCTGCAGGCATTTTCGGTCGATGATTCGTGCCTAGATTTCGGAAAGGGTAACTCATGTTGTCCTGAGACCCCGGCCTAGATATGTGCCAAAAGTTCCCAGCACGCCTTTTAGGGATCAGGTGGTGAACTTGCAAGCGCTGCCCCGGGAGGAGGTAGACCCAGCCATCGCTCTGCTCTGTCCTGCTCGCGCTCTGCAAATTTACATGGACTGTACGCAGAGCTTCAGGACCTCAGACCAGCTCTTTGTCTGCTTCGGAGGCCAGCAGAAGGGTCTCAGTGCAGTTCCCCATGGCGAACCCTGTTGGAGTTCCTCCCGCACCCTCGGCGGTCAGGCGTCGTGGAACGCCAGGCTCAGCACTCGTGTGCATGCCCAAGGTCAGCCCTTGTGCTGGGCTAGGTGCCCGTGTGTAACCTATCTTTCGCCCCAGCTGGTGTGGAGGGACTTGCCGGCTTCCGCAGGGCACTGGAGGGGGTCAGCAATAGTGGCGTTTTCCATACAGATCCCAATTCGTCAGTCACGACTGACGTAACGTTGAACGTGACTGACTGAAAGGGAACGTCTCGGTTACTTGTGTAACCCTCGTTCCCTGAAGGAGGGAACGGAGACGTTACGTCCCGTCGCCACAGTTGCTGTATGGCCAGGGCACGTAGTCTCGGCACCTCAGAGAAAAACTGATGCGCGTTTGCGTGGCGAAACACGTGGCTTGTTTAGTTAACACTCGAAGGTGATTGGGCTCTCGGGCGAGATCCCAATTCGTCAGTCACGACTGACGTAACGTCTCCATTCCCTCCTTCAGGGAACGAGGGTTACACAAGTAACCGAGACGACACTGCTATTTGAGAATTTATTGATAGCTATCAGTTGATATTAAATGTCTAATTGTTTGTGCTCATTTCCTCTATTTTTACATATAGATTACCTTTGCCATCATCTAATGCTCACCTCAAGTTAACCTTTTCTAAAATACTATAGCTTATATTTTATAGATATATCATAACGTCCATTTATAATGATCAGACATAACATGAAAAATCAGCTTATTAGTACTGGTCAGAATTTTCATATTGGTGCATTCATACCAGAAGGAATTGCAATTGTATTTCCACCACAAACACTATCTTATCTGCCATTGTTCAAACAAACGGATATTGCCATCTGACCCAATTACACGCATTAATTACAAACAAAAACTTCACAATAACTGTATAAAGGTTGTGTGAGATAACATGCTAAATTTTGTGTGACTTCTCCATCCATTAAAGCAATTGCCCCATATTTCCAAGGGAAAAATAAAGACATGCTGCTTGCCAAGCACTGGGTAATGGATATATTTGTGTACGTGCATGTATTTTTGTGTGTGGCAGGACATAAATGAAAGGTGACATATTATTCCTCCAGAGGAGGACAATCTGACCACATTAACACAGGATGAGGCAGCGTCTGTGTGACTTATAGTCAGGCAGGAGGGTGAGAGAGAGACAGACAGATTAAAAAAAGGGGAGACATGTATATCTATGGCAGAACCTACAGGAAAAAATGTATTGGTCAGTGGTTGCTCTTCCTAAGCTCAGGAGACTTAGATGAGATTCTCATATATCTCTCATTTTAGTATCAAAAGCATTTCAGATGTTTCTCCTAGAATTCCTTAGGAGAACTCGAAGTAGACACAAATGAGACTTGAGACATATTTGAGAAAAAAAGAGTCAAAACTTTTTCTTGATTTTTCTTTTTTCTTGATTTAGATTTTTCTTTCCTATGGTCAAGGTTATCTCACAGATTATGAGCCAAGACATTTGCCTCTAGAAACAAATTTAACATTACAGTGGTTATAGTTTAGGGCTGTTGTAACGCTACGTGTAGAGGAAAGTCACACGAAGATGAAGGTTATCTACACAAGAGTTTAATAGAATCCAAGAAGATGATAATCCATGAAGGCAAAGGGAACACGCAGCAAAACAACATCAATACCGGACAAACTAAAAAATAGAACGGGAAGTACTTATTCCAACTCAAATAAGGGACTAATGACTAGATTAGTCATTAGTCACTGACGACTCCAGGGGGCCGACTGACAACGGCGGAGCAGGTGGGAGAGAAGCCTGAGGCGGAGATGGAGAGCCGATGAGCCAGGGCGATGGGGAGGATCCAGAGGGCAAGGTGGAGCAGATGGCTTAGGCGACCGAGGCGTAGGTGGGGATCTGGAAGGCCACGGTGGAGCCAGAGCGACAGAGGACCAAGGTGGAGCTGGAGGGAGGGAGGAGTCCAATGGAGCCGGTGGGACGGATTGACGAGGTGCAGCCGGAAGATCGGCGTCTTGAGGCGATGGCAGGTCGACGACTGACCAAAGCAGAGCCAGAGGGACGAGGGAGCCCGGTGGAGCTGGTGGACTGATGGGCCACGGTGGAGAGGAGGGAGCTAGGAGCCATGGTGGAGCCGCTTGGTCGACGGGCCGAGGCGGAGTCTGGGACTCAAAGGCTGGAGGTGAAGACAAGGGATCCTCCAGCCACAACGCTGATGGAGACTGGCAGACCCGCGGCAAACCCACATCACAGATGGTGGGCTGAGGATGAGCTGAGGGGCTGATAGGGGACAGCGGAGGCAGTGGTGAGGACTTATGAAGAGGTGGTGGGAGAGGGAGGCTGGGTGGGAGCTTTGAGCAGTCCGGGGGTTCAGGAATGATGTGTGCTGCCCACACACACCAGATGGCCACTCCCAGCACTGGGAGTGACCTCCATGGTCGTGACGGGGCAGACAGACAGTTCAGGGTAGATGGATAGTTCGGGCACGACCTCCATAGACATGATGGGGCAGACAGAGACTTCAGACGATGACGGAAAACTGGGTAATTTTGAATAAAAGTCCATCAGATCCCCTGAGTCCTGCCTGAGTTCACCATCAGCGGTGGTACAGTGGGCGGGGCATTCCTCCGTGCCATCACTCTGCACTGTATTATCCCTTGTTGCCGGCTCTCGCACCTGGTCAGACGATCAATGAGGCTCTGGCGGTGGGGCGATCCTTAGCTTTGGCTCTCCGTCTGCGGTGGGCTTGGGCAAACGCTCCGTGCTCCGGGGTGATGTTCGGCTGGGATCTGGGTCTGGAGTGGGGCTGGCGAGACCAATGGTGAATGAAGAGTCATTGTTCACCAGCACGCACTCCACGAAGTCGGAAAAATCCCCTTGAGGTCCACATCCGGACACACGCTCTGCATACGGTGTTCAGGCTCGCTGTGTAGAATGAGCAGAGTAGCTGGTACTATTGGCGGTCTCCAGAAAGACCGCCATGTGGACCTCAAGAGAAAGCTCCCCCTGCTCCAGCAGGAGGAATGAAGAATTTGGGACAGTGGGTCATACTAATAATATAAAAAAAATGGAAAATAAACGGGGGTAAATAACGCTGCTTAACTTTACTTTTATGTGGTCCGGTATTCTGTCACGCTACGTGTACACAAAGGGAACACACAGCAAAACAACATCAACATCAATACCGGACAAACTGAAGAACATAACAGGGAGTACTTATACTAACTCAAATAAGGGACTAATGACTAGATTAACAGAACACAGGTGAACAGAATTAACTACACATGAAGGAAAACTAGGTCAGGGGAAACATGAGGGAAGAAAACAAACTAAACGTACATGGTGGTGGCAGCTGTATGTTTGCACTCATATGTATATGTTTACAACTGACATATCAAATCATCACCAGTGATGAATGATAATATCAAACCATGTAATGGAGCTTTTCATAGAACTTCACATTTCAGAATAATGTTTACACTGATGTCTGATGGTCTTAAGGTGAATGTAATATAATATAATATTTTCATTAATGTTTTATAATAACATATTTTATAATCTATACAGTGCTGGGTAGTAACTGCGTACATGTAATCTGGATTACGTAATCAAATTTATTTTTTTTGAATGCTTATAATCAGATTACAGTTACTTTTTTATGTTTTACACAATTACATATTCTTCACACATGTAATGTAATTTTTAATGCATTTCATGATATTGATTCCTTTTTTTTAGTTTGGTACTTGACAATCCCATTCAAATCTATGTTTTAACCAAGTTATCTGAATTGTAATCTAAAAGTAATCAAAACGTATCCACACTACATTATCTAATTAGTGTAATCCAGATTGTGCTACTAACTTCAATTTTCGTTATGATTTGTAATCGGTAACAGACTACAATTTGTAAGTAATCTACCAGCACTATATATAGTATATATTTTGTGTCTTTTAGTGCATAAATTATTTCTGTACAGTCTCCATGTTGTTTTACCTAAAGGCAAATGGACTTTACCATAATTTATCATGATTTATGATATTTCTAACGGTACCTCTGGTTAAATGTTACATATCTATAAAGATGTATAATAAAAGTCTAAAAAGAATTCTTTGCCTTTCAAAGTCAAATGCTTGTCACTTTTTGTGAATCTCATGTAATTCAAAAGTACCCAAATCACTTCAAAATCAGCTCTTGATCAATTGCTGGTGATTAAAATAAGTTTTGTTGCATTTTAATGTTTTAATTTCAATGCTGTTTTTTTTTTTGTAGACATGACAAATTGTTTATAAATTGTCCGGACGACAAGAAAATTGAATTGGCCCTCAACTAAGCTGAAAGTTGAATGAACTAGTATAACTGTTGTTTCAACGTAAAAAATGCATGTTGAAACAACTGCATCATACTGAAATAAAAATAAAATTTTAAGACAGTGGGGTAACAAAGTTTTTTAAGTTAACTCAATAAATTGTTTTTACAGTGTTGTTCGCTCCAGTGCTTGACCTTCAGTCAGGCACACTATGCTCTGCATGTTCTAAATGCTGTCTATACATCCATAAAACCTTCCCTTCTAGACAGACATGTACAGAGAAAAGTCCACCTGCCAGTCTTTATCTTCGTCATGCATCATTTATGAGCATAAACTGATTCGATTCATGTGAAAGGACACATAAAATAGATGAGTTGCCCGAGCACAAAAGAACAAGAATCCAGAGGGCACAGGAGAGATGCAAATATAAATTGTAAGGTTTGTTGTTTATGAATAGTTTCATGTTTAGTTTACATCTTGATGTGAAAAAAGACTAGACACCAACATCTGTGTCAATTTCCACAATATCAGAAGCAATTGGAACAGAATTTTTTTGTCAAACAGACTAAGATAAATAAAGAAAGCAATAATGCACAAGACTATAAAACTTTTAGAATGCAGCGTTTACAGTGTAAAAACCATACATGGCAATGTGATCTCATTAGTATTCATACAGTATGTATTTGTATTTGATGTGTATTTATAGATTTCAAAATTTTTAGTATGCATATAGACATGAAGCCTATCAGCATACAGTAATCAAATACTGTTGTTTTCAATGAATTTACAATAAATGTATACAAGTAACTGCATTTATCCAAACACTTACAATACCATTCAAAAGTTTAAGGTCGGTTACATTTTTTCATGTGTTAGTGTAAAGTCTCTTATGGTCACCAAGGCTGCATTTATTTGATCAAAAATACAGTTAAAACTGTAATGTTGTGAAATATTATTACAATTTAAAATAACTGATTTCTATTTTAATATATGTTCAAATTTAATTTATTCTTATGTTGGCAAAGCTGAATTTTCAGTATCATTACTCTTCAGTGTCCCATGATCCTTCAGAAATCATTCTAATATGTTGTGTTTTTCATAAAGATGTTCAGAAACATTGAGTCAACACACACATCATAAAATGAGTGAAACATTTCATATCATTACATTTACAGGATTTTGCTACTATTTCCTGCTTGTTGAGCTTTTATGATCATTAAATTAATCCATATGAAGAGTACAAATAACTTAGTCCAATCTGAATTTAATTTATAGATGCATTAGTATAAATCTTAACAAGTTCACTATACACAAAAACTGTATGTCTCATGCCTAAAGTTTACATAATAAACAGCATTTACAAAAATACTATTGGCGACATTATGTTCTAAATGGTTTTCTCCATGTATAATGAATCTAGTGAAATAGATGCAAAATTAGATTACTTTCATCGTCAACATGAACTAAATCATACTTTACATGTAACATGATAATCCACTTGCGTTTTACAGTCCTATATGCGCAACATATAATACCTCTGCCAATGTACAAGTCATTTGATGATAACAAAATAAAATGTCTGTATAACAGTATAGAAATAAATCACTGTATAGTTGATCATTATCAACTAAAATGAGACCATATAATTCAATGCAGATACTGAATTGTTTTGAATATGTATGAATATTTTTGAAAATGTAGATGTAGCTCAAACTTAATAGCCTGAATAGAAAAATCCTGTCATGGAATGCCGGTTCGCATCCAGTCTGCATCATGCCATGTTTCCCTTGACTTTCCTATGAAATTAAAAGGCTAAATAAATATATATATATATATATATATATATATATATATATATATATAAAGTGATTCATTTGCATGCATATGAAAACACTGCAGAACTGCAGATTCCTCATTAAGCTTTGCAATCACGTTATAATATTTCACAACTTCATTCCTGAAGAGCCATCGTGGGTGTTACTTTCCATAATGAGCATGAAAATGCAGAAATCAGCATTCATAATTACATTAAAAAAAATTCAGCCCACGAGACTTCATGATCTAAACCCTCATTGCCAAACATCTAATAGCCCTTTACTTCTCCTTGGTGGCATGTCTTGTTCTTCCTGTCAGTCTGGTAGATAGTAATGCATCAAATTAGGAAGGGATTATGGGAAACGGCTATAGTTTAATCTTATAATGCCTCTCCAGTGTCCATGCAGTGCTTGGCTACAGTGAAGAAAAATATATATATATATATATATATAAAGTGATTCATTTGCATGCATATGAAAACACTGCAGAGTGAGCAATTCCTCATTAAGCTTTGCAATCACGTTATAATATTTCACAACTTCATTCCTGAAGAGCCATCGTGGGTGTTACTTTCCATAATGAGCATGAAAATGCAGAAATCAGCATTCATAATTACATTAAAAAAAAATTCAGCCCACGAGACTTCATGATCTAAACCCTCATTGCCAAACATCTAATAGCCCTTTACTTCTCCTTGGTGGCATGTCTTGTTCTTCCTGTCAGTCTGGTAGATAGTAATGCATCAAATTAGGAAGGGATTATGGGAAACGGCTATAGTTTAATCTTATAATGCCTCTCCAGTGTCCATGCAGTGCTTGGCTACAGTGAAGAAAAATGTACAGAACAGAAAAGGCCTTTTCAAGAATTCTTTTGAAATTATTATTTCAAAATAATATAAAATATTTAATCTCCCTCGTTCTGTTGAAAATCTATAATTGATCGTACAGGGAATACTGAATGTTTACATTCATACTTGAGTCTTTTTACACTGAATTTCTGAACATGTTCTGGCTCTAATGTGTTTAATTAATAAGCCACGAGAGGCTACCATATTTTTACAAATAAAGTTCTAAACCACAGCTGCCGTTTTTTTTTTTTTTTTTTTTACTGTAAATTTCACATTTTCTTTTTACAGTGCAGTAAAACTGACACTGTAAATCACAACGATGATGTATGTAGTACATGGATTACATTTTTACTACACTACAGACATTCATACTATATAGAACATACTTTTGCCACTTAACAGTCACAAAGTAATTACTCAAAAGAAGTACTTAAAGGGGTCATGACATGAAAAACCAAATTTCCCTTGATCTGTTGACATAGAAGAGGTTTTTGTATGCTTAATATATCCTGCGAGTTTCATAACTTAAAATGTCCTCATCATCAATAAAAAAGCATTTATGTAATAACCCTCAGAAAACGGCTCGCTTGGACCCAAGGTGCAGGGTGACGTCACGGGGGAGCAGTCGTTTGCATATGACAAGACAACTACGCCTATTTTTGCATCATCGCATCGTTGTTAAGCCCATAGGTGTTCAGTGGACGTTCAGCAAGTGGGTCTGAAGGAGAAGTTGTTTACAATAAGACTGCGATGCCAGGCAGATGATGAGCTGCTCCTGGCTGTGGAAAAACAACGTGTTTGTATACGTTGCCGAAGGATCCCGACATCAAAGAAAAATGGATTCAGTTTATGTTTAGTGAACGTCCCAGTCACGTCAGTGCTAATTAATGCGTGTAAAATTTAAAATATTGCGTGTAAAATGTAATATATCGCAGTATGATGCTGGCTTTGCCAAAATACTTTTGCTCAAAGATCAGGCTGTGCCAACTGTTCTGGACGCAACAACGAAGCCGAAAACTATAAGTAATGTATTTCATGTAAAAACTATTTTTAAAACGGTAATGGCAGTCCAATTCATAATGAATAATCACAATATTTTTACTTTGTTTACTTTATTATGTTTAGAGTCCATCATGTTCAGGTCCCATGTTAAAAGATGTTAGCCAATCATAAAAGTGGGCGGTTACACTGACCTCTTAAAGGAAAACACCCCAAAGAAACAGATGATGAGAAACAGGGTGGAAAAGGGTCATAAATCACTCAATTTTGAATGTTTTTCATCCAAAAAACTTTAGCATAACATAATAAAATAATAATAAAAATGTCATGACCCCTTTAAGGTGCAGTCACATTAGAGAAATTAAATATATATATATATATATATATATATATATATAGAGAGAGAGAGAGAGAGAGAGTCAATAATTGTCAGTAGTGTAAAGATATAAAGCACAGCTCGTACAGAAGCCACTTTCACTTTTAGAAGTCAGTTTCCCAAACCAAGCAGCTTTCTGTTATCCAATGCGGTGAATTTGTGTGACCAACTTGAACATGAGCGAAATCTGTGAGAAATTCTTCGCCCTCATACGAAACTCCCGATCAAGCGGAGATGACTGGATTCTGCCTGTGAAATTTCACTGAGCAACGATAAATGTGACCACACTTTTACTCAAAGAGTATGTGATTTCAGTGGGTCTCATCCAGTCAGAGTCTGGAGTCCTATCCGTTGTATACTAAAAATCCTTTAATTACAGCTTTCTAGCACAAGGGGGTCTTGACAAGACCTTTATTGTAGCTTATGATCATGTCTATAATATTTCACAGGGTTTCAAAAAAGGTATTTTTTTTAACATAAATGTAAATGTAAATGTTTTTTTAAATATAAATGTGCAGTCACCTTTGTCAAAGCCTGCCAGTCGAACTCTCCCACAGGTATCAAAAATAGATAATGCCTGGATTCTGCCTTTCACAGCATTTGAACTTAATTGCCCATCTGTGCTGATTATGCTGAACAGGCCATTTAGATGACAGTCGTCCAATCTGCAATCTCAGGTTCTCTTGATTCTGTACAGCTTCAATATTACTCCTAATCACCGTGATCCTTAGCATGAAATTAGAAATCTTGACACAAATACATGGTCGGGCCGCGGAACATGTCTAGAGCTGAATGTTAATGCAAAAGAAGCCATGACTCACAATAATATAAATAAATGGTAGCTATTGCCTGAACAACAATGTAGAAAGGTAGAAAGAGACAACGATTGCTCTGAAGATGAAGAGATTGTGCCATTCTGTGATCTTAAAACCAGCAGGAATCAGGGGAATAGATTTGAGCTGTAAAAGACTTTCAATTGACCGGTGGGATAAGACTGTCTTCGGGGAGTGAAGTGAGGGGAGGAGGCAAGGGAGCAAAGGGATTTAATGACTGACCTGAGCCACCTCTTTCTTTCTGCCTATCTCTTCTTCATTTGAAGAGCTATCTGTCTTGTCCTTGAATCTGGCGTGCTGGTCAGATGGATTTACCAACCGATGGCTGTCAGCAAGGGAGGGACGTCTCCAGAATAGAAAGCCTGTGCCTCAAGGAGGCGTACGACACTGTGGCCATGACCCTCTTTTCAGGAGCAGATTTAAGTGCTGCATGCTAACCAGCAGCCTTGTGACATCCTGCACGTCCACTTTGCCAGGAAGCTTGAGGAATCTGTGTGCTACTGGGAGGAGATGAACACACTGAGATCTGTTGTATGTGCCGAATTATAAAACAGATACTGTATAAAACAGACTCAAAAGTTTAATTGGATGAGGCATGTTCACAAATGAGGTTTTGTCGAAATTGCAATGGGCTGAAAATGATAAACTAATCAGTATGTTTTGCCATGTATGCCATAAAGTGTTCTGGATTTTCTTGTAAATAGAATAATAATCATAGTTTATTTTACAGCTGTTGTTGCAAATTTTCTTTGCAAAGAAAACATTACAATAAATTGTTTACAATTATTTTAAAATTAAAGGGATAGTTCACCCAAAAATGAAAATTACCCCATGATTTAGTCACCCTCAAGCCATAGGGTATATGACTTTCTTCTTTCAGACGAATACAGTCGTAGTTATATAAAAAAAATGTCCTGGCTCTTCCAAGCTTTATAATGGCAGTGAATGGGTGATGAGATTTTGAAGCCCAAAAAAGTGTGTTCATCCATCATAAAAAGTACTCCACACGGTTCCGGGGGCTTAATAAAGGCCTTGTGAAGTGAAATGATGTGTTTGGTAAGAAAAATATCCATATTTAAAACCTTATAAACTATCATCTCTAGCTTCTGCTAACTGTCGTACGCTGCAGGGCAAGCAGAAACATGAACTACAGGCCTGACCAATGAATCCTTTTTCTTCTGCGAGAAAATATTAAACAGTATATTTTGCAGGGGACAGGGCTCTCAAGCTCAAAAAATAAATAAACAAAAATAAAATAAAAGTGTGAGAAACAGACCTATATTTAAAGGATAGTTCAGCCAACAATTAAAATTCTGTCATTATTTACTTAATGTGGTGTTATTGCCATCTGCCCTTCTGTCTTTTTAGGACCATAAAAGGGGGGGGAAAGGAATAAAAAAGATGCAATAGTATCACAGAATGATCCAATGTGATGTGTTCTGGGGGTATACGATAAGGTTTGGTGATAAACATGAAAAAAAACATGACTTTGGCCGTTGGTCTTCTGTGCATGGCTGTGCATTCATGAGACCTTATCAAGATTAAATAAAAACATATCTGTCTACTTTCTTTCTTCACTGAGTTGGGCAGTTTGTGACATAATCATGAAATTTAATCTATGGATTCATGTTCATGGACACGAATTTCCCTTTTTTTCGTGTCACTCAGCACGATTTTCAATCTAATATATTTCAATAGGGAGTATATCGGCTGGTGATGGGAAGTTTGGATCATTTTACTGACTCGGATCTTTGAATCTCATTCATCAAAATGAACAAATCTTTTTTCAAGTCATTTCAGCAGATTATAATTAAAACATTACATGTTAATAGCAAAATTCCATAACTTACAGTACGTGACGTTTCAAATAATAATAATAAAAAAAAAACTATAATGCAACCAAGGCCAAATTAATTAATTGTTTCAGATGCTGTTAGTTTCCCTCACCTCCCGATCTGAGTCGTTCGTTCTTTTGTCACAAGTCACGACTAACGTCACAAGCTGTGCAGTCTGTACAGAGTTGATTAGTTCATTTCTCGCATCTTCGGGATTGAGTCATTCATTCTCTTGTCACACGCCCACTTACTGGCTCAGTATCTTTCAAACACAAACATTACATAATTATTAACTGTATGTTGTTATTATATGTAGGTATCTTTGCTTTATCAAAGTGATTTTTCTTCATCATACGAATCAAGTTTAAAGCATTAACCAACTCTTTATTACCACATTCAATGTTAACCATCATGACAGAAATTCACAAATGTATGAATTATATGAAATAAAAGCTACAATTTGAGACCAGAAACACATCACATAACTGTAAACGTATTTGTTAGGAAGGTTGGGAATTATTGACTAATTTGTGAATCCAATACTGCTGTCACATCACGTGACAAAAGAACAAACGACTCTGGGCATACACTGTGTGATTTCAGCAACGTTTTGTTAAACACCAACTCTCACTGCCAAAGCTCAGGATTTATGTGCTCACACTATGCGGTCTTTTCGTCGAGCTGCAACTTGACTGCTCACACTATACGTGCGAAATAAACACGCGGAACCCCCCGAACCCAGAACTGTGTAGCCTCCATCGCTTCCGTCCGTGTCGCCATGGTTTCATTTCTGTTTTCACTCAGGCGCAGTTAGGGAAAAAACAGAGTTTAGGGCAGTCGGTTCGTAGTTTTGCTTCAGTTATGCGATACCCTCACGAGGGGCGACATGTCAGAAATTCCTCTGACCATCCGATTGCCGCTCGGTAGAGGCTAATCGCCTCTCTTTACAAACTGCATGTAAAAAGATGCACGACAAAGCTGAAATTCAGCCTGACTCAAAAAAGAGTCACACAAGTCAGAATTCAGTTCAAAATCGGACAAAAATCGCACAGTGTATACCCGGCCTCAAACCCAAAGGCTCGGGACATTAACTAATCAATTCTGTTTCTGGGACTGCATAGCCTATGCAATTTAAAGCCTATGGGGCTGTGATGGGATGAATTAATTTTTTTCATCAGTGTTTTTTGATAAACATAACTCAATATAACATTGCGACTACACAAAAAGAGCTTTTACTGTTATAAAAACACAGATTTGTGAGCATTAGTGGAACTGTAGGTGTAAACCCCAAACACATGTCATCGTTGTCATGTGCTGAATTCGGCCAATTGTGAAAAAGCTGTGCAGTCATTAGCACTCCTGCAGCCACTCTGGATAAACTGCGCCCGCTGATTCAGCCAACTGCTCTCGAATTGCTCTCACTGTACTTTGATGTCATACGTCACAGTCACGTGGCGTCATCGCTGTCTGAAGTCAGACAAAATTTCTAACCGTCATGCACTGCTTCAAGTCAATCAGTCTGTGCAGCGCTGCAAGAAGTCGAACACACTTAATGCCATTTCACAATGAAAGCTGACATTACACTTGCTTCTTCGGGCACCAATTTTGAATGTGTACAGTAAACAGCTAGTTTTATGGCAGAATGCGGATGGAGACAGTGATCACTTTTGCGTGTGTTCTTCACACAAATCAATCACTTTACCTCGGAACACTTTTTTTTTTTTTTTTTTTACTTTTAAATAAATAGCGTCTGTTGTCAAATCTGCCTGTTATATCTTGTGTTTTATATAATATACAAATGGGTAGGTTTAGGGGTAAGGTTGGGTTACGTGCTCAAACATGTCTAAATTGTGTAAATAAAAAATAAATGTAAATAAAATATGGTGGCTGATTAAACAGAAATCACAGAACGTGCTGCTGTGGCAGAAAGAAAAATGTGGTACAGGAACGAAAGATACTCCCTATTAAAAAAAATTTTTATTGAAAGTTGTGCCTGAACACGAATCGATAGATTCAATTTCATGACCTTGTCACGAACTGCTATGATAGTTGAATATCTCTGGACTGCACTCCAGTTGTCGGTTGACAGATGTGAACATGGTAACTTGTTGTGACAAACACAACAGATATACTTACCTCAGAGAAGAAAGTACATTGATTGTATTTTGTGCCACATTTTTTATCCATCTTGATTTCTCACAATAGTTAATAGAGTGTGTTTAATGCGTTAATAGAGTCTCATGAACATGCAGCTGTTCATAGACGACCAACACAGAAAACAAAGGTCGGGGTTTTTGTTAAATAGCCTATGACATTAAATTTCGGTTTGTTTTTCACCAAACCCTATCATACCCCCAGAACATTTGGAATATGCAGTACATGTCACATGGAACCACTCTGTGATACTTTTGTGTCCTTTTTTTAAAAAGCTGGTCGCTATCCACTGTCATTATACTGTATAGATGAGTTGGTAACAGGTAACTAAAATAAATAAATCAATAAATAAATCAATAAAAATATCATTCTCTTTCTGAAAAAGAGATGGGTATACCGCATATTGGAACAACACCAGGGTGAGTAAATTAGGTTTTTAATAAATTATTATTTTTTGGATAAACTAAACCGTTTCAGTTGTTATTTTCGGAAAACCTTCCCCTTCATCGTAGCTTTCAAACCTCATTTAATTCAGATATGTTATGTCCTTAAACCTGAGCATCTTAACATCATATTTGAAATAAATGCAAATGTGATTTGATAACTATGTATTTATGCGATGAGAAATCAGCAAGTATTGTGCATGAACGTACTCTCTGCAAGAGTTCAACGCTTCTGACTTATTAAGAATTAATTAAAATTTTTACTGAATATTTTTGCATTATTGCATAGAGATGTCTGGAGTCTGGAGATGTTCTCTTTATTTTCTAAGTTAGACTTCCAATATCTGCCTACCTCAACTTTCCATTAAGCATTCATGTTCTTATCCGCTGATAAATTTGCTCATACTGCGTGGTCCCCATTCATACATTCATTGAATTTGGGACGGAATGAATCTGAGGATCTGATACAAAGCGTCTATTCACAGTACACCTGCCTGATTGCACAAAATTGCGCTTGGTTCTAGTAAAACGCTCGAGCTTTTGAGAATGTGCATAACCATATTGATTTCATCAGTTCAATAGGAAGAGCAAGCGAGGGAGGGTGGGGTGTTATTAAGCCCAAAGATGAGAAATCCTATCAGCCAGTGCCCCATCACCTGTGTAAAACACAAATATGAAAATATAATGAGATGTGAAGGAACCTTTTCTTTTTAGTCAAAGCCAATATGATGATGCGATAACCGCTTGTGTAATTAGAGCCTAAATATGGGTAGAGGAAAAAAGAGCATGAGAGAGAGCGAGAGAGAGAGAGAGAGAAAAGAAGGGAGGATGGGTAGTGACAGAGTCTCCAGGGTCACAACAGGAGGAATGGAAAAAGAAAAGGTGACACTTCTATTGTGTGCAAAGTTTCCGAGCGCATACTAATGTAAGCCTGTAACTCTCAATCATTTTTATGAAGACCAATTTTAGAGAATCTATCTTGAAACTGCAGCTTCCCAAATTAGTCAAGCTACTAAGAAAAGCAGCTAAAATATAGAAGCTGTATTTATCTGGCAGATTACAGTGACAGACTTAAAGGAAAAAAACTAAATTGTCATTATTTACTCGCACTCGTGTCATTCCAGAACACGTATGCTGTTATTTTATTTTTTTTATTTTATGGAATGAATAAAAAAAGATAATTATTTAATCTCCAGAAAGCTTTTAATGCAAGATATAATGCCCAAACAAGATGAAAAGGCACCAAAAAAGTGGCAAAAAGTCTTACGGTATCTGTGTGATTGATAAACCATTTAATCAATTTGATTCAAGAACAGAGCTCAAATACTTCATTTGTTTTAGTAAAATAGGACATATCAACATTCATATTGGTCTTTCTTCGAAAGCAGCAAAGAAATATTTTTCCCCCATGTCTATTAGCTTCATTTACACGACCGTTAAAAAGTTTAGGGTGAGTAAGATTTTTTAAATGTTTTTCAAATAAGTATCTTATGCTCACTGTGGCTGATTTGCTGCTCAAGACATTTTTTTTATTATTATCAATGTTGAAAACATTGTGCTGCTTATGGAAACTGTGATACTTTTTTCAGGATGAATAGAAAGTTAAAAAGAGAAACCTTTTGTAACATTCTGAAACCATTCTGAAAATCTGAACTTTAAACATATGTATACACAATTATCTTCTTAGTAAACAGACCAAAAATACTGATGACAACATCCTGGGGCCAGTTGCATAAACTTAGCCACCATGTTAAGACTGTCTTAAGAACTAGTTTGACCAACTAGCAGTTGCCAAGGGGTAATCAGTCTTACTTTTTCCCAATACAAATAAGCCCAATCTACCTTTTCATAACTTAATTAAAAAAGTTATGATCAGTCTTGAAGAAAAAAAATAGGTGACTAACTTTTTAAGACTATTTTAAACAGTTTATGCAACTGGCCCCTGCACTCACGGAATATCCACATTTTTGTCCAATCAAATGCTCGCTACTATAATGGTTCATGACTGACACTAAAACTAAAGGCTTTATTTTTTTTTTAAGAAATGAGCTCTTGATATGCCCTGGCCAAACTTCCTGTTTCACTATGTCAACACAGGAAAGAAAAGTGCCTTCATCAAGTAATTTCATGTGTCTTTGAGGCTAACCTGATAGCAATCATTAGTCTATATCCATGGCATCAGGAATTATTGGCCTAAAACAGGAAATCCTGCAAAAAAAAAAAAAGCTAAACGCTTCGTGATTTGCCTGCTAATGGAAAATAGGCCTGTTTTTTTTTTGTTCTGTTCAAAGTCATCTGTTTCAAAATCTGCTTGTGTCACATCCTCTTTCTCACTGTATACACAGGACACCCCTGCTTTCAAAATCGGCCTCTTATCAGTTTTAATACAGACAGAAGTTTATGCTCGTCTCTTAGCTTTAAAAGTTTTGTGCAGACAGCCTGCGACACAGGAGGGCAATATGTGTATCTATGTAGAAAAAAAGATGCTACAGGTCAATGGTGACTCTCTCTCTCCAGATGACAAAGACACGTGTACCAGCAAAAGTGTATGATGGAATGTTCTAGGTACCCATATAATGAAAAATAGAGGAAAAGCCACGGCAGCCACACAGCTGTCGCCACTGGGGTGCTTATTAATCCGTGCCACAGACAGCGATGTGATCTCATGAGGGAAAATCAGGTGAAGGATCAAGAGAAAACAGCTCTAAGTGTTATCATCTCTCTCCCAGTTACCTCATGCTATGGCCAACATCAAGCGCTATTAAAACAGCGCTATTAGTGTGCTAAACTAGTGTGTTAGTATGACAAGAACTGTGCTGTAATAATGCCCTGTGTCACAGCATTTAAATAATTTTATTTTGCCATATAAAGAGCTCGCAGATACATCTTGCATACAGTGGGCTAAAAATCTGACTTTTTTTTTCTAAATGTATTTTAAATTAGTTTTTTCAGCATTACAATTTGATTGAACTATTAACATTTTGTTTGGTTTTTGAACTAATGTCAGCATGCATGTTGATCATGACATTTAGTATGATTTGAGTGTTCCAATCAAATGTTTAATGGAAGCACGAAAACCGGAGATTAAAATAGTTTTGTTAGTGACCTACAAATAGTGCAGAATATATAAAAAATCATATTAACTCTAATCATAATTTTTTTTTTTAATGCTTTAAAATTTAAAAATTTTGTTCATTTTCAAGTTAAACGAGGGGAGAGAGAGAGAGAGAGAGAGAGAGAGAAAGAAATCACAGACCTTTTTGACCCCACTGTATATCACAACACTGAAAATGTTCGCCCACTGAAAAGTTCACTCAAATATAATTTAAAACAATCTCAAGTTCATTTATAGGCCTTTTGATTGGAGTCAGAAATATAATAATTATGAGTTAAGAACACACTAATAACAAAGCGAAGTCATATTTAAGAGTAGGAAACTGAATTGTAAATGATACACAAGTTGCTGAGGTGTGACGTTGGCATGTCCATTTGAAGCTCTGCAGAAACACTGATGTATAATATAGATAATATATCTATAATAATATACTCAGTAGAGATTAGCAAGGTGGCATAGATTCAGCAAGAACCTGGGAACATTTCTCAGATATTCTGGTCCATATTGACATGATAGCAGATTTGTCAGCTGTGCATCCATGATGTGAATCTCCTGTTCCACCCCATCCCAGTGGTGATCCACTGGATTGAGATCTCGTAATTGTGGAGGCCATGTGAGGATAGTGAACTCAGTGTTATGTTCAAGAAACTAATTTGAGATCATTTGAGCTTCACAGTTTGAGCTTGACAGTTTGATCTTGCGGTGCATTATCCTGCTGGAAGTAGTCATCACAAGATGGGTAAACTGTGTGATAAAGAGATTGTGATGTGATTGAGACGTGAGACGTGTGGATCCATCTGCAAGCTTTTATTAGAGAGACGTGGTAAACGGGCAGGGTCAAACAATGGCAAACAGGTATATTGCGGGCAAAACACAAGAATAGTCCTAGGGCTAGCGTAGGTCACCGATCGGCAGACAGAATCACAGGGGCGAGACGAGAGGGAAAAATCCAGGAAAACAGGCAAAGATCAGAAACCGCGAAAACAGGCAAGGCAAGGCAAGGCAAAACAAGGAAAACACGGACACTCGAAAAGGGGTACCGGCTAAACAATACTCAGCAGAGAAAGGTGGTTAGAGTGGGTGTTATACAGTGAATGAGGTAATTAGAAACAGCTGTGTGCAATGAGTGCAATCAGGGCAGTGTGCAAATTGTGCAAATAATGATGGGAAATGTAGTCCGGGGTGCTATGCAACAGTTTGTGTAGTGCGAGATATTAAGAGGCCCAAAGTGTGCCAAGAAAATATCCCCCACCAGCGGCCTGAACTACTGATAAGGCAGGATAGATCCATGCTTTCATGTTGTTTATGCTAAATTCTGACCCTATACCATCTAAATGTCGCAGCAGAAATCGAGACTAATCAGACAGACAACCTTTTTCCAAACTTTTATCTAATTTTGGTGAGCCTGTGCAAATTGTATCCTCGGTTTCCTGTTGTTAGCTGATAGAAGTGGCACGCGATATGGTCTTAGCCCATCTGCTTCAAGGTTCGCAGTGTTGTGCGTTCCGAGATGCTCTTCTGCATTCCTCAGTTGTAATGAGTGATCATTTTTTGAGTTACTGTTATCTTTCTCTCAGCTAGAACAAGTTGGACCATTCACGTCTGACCTCTGGCATCAATAAGGCGTTTTTGCCAACAGAAATGCTGCTCAGTCAATATTTTCTCTTTTTTGGACCATTCTCCGTAAACCCTAGAGATGGTCATGCGTAAAAAAACTCCCAGTAGATCAGCAGTTTCTGAAATACTCAGACCAGCCCGTCTGGCACCAACAATCATGCCACGTTCACAGTCACTTAAATCACCTTTCTTCCCCATTCAGATGCTCGGTTTGAACTTCAGCAGATCATCTTGACCATGTCTACATGCCTAAATGCATTGAGTTGCTACCATGTGATTGGCTGATTAGATGTTTATGTTAAGGAGCAGTTGAACAGGTGTACCTAAAAAAGTGGCCAGTGAATGTATACTGTTTGGATACTTCTCTGCAGAATCATGGAGTACAGTAGTTCCTTAACTGGAATTGTGCAAGATTTTTTTTTTCTTTCTCGTGAAACAATATATGGACTGGCCTCAACTGAAGCATGTACAATTAACAACCTTGCAATTCACAGTAGGTCTATTTTTTTACATTTTTAATTGTTATTGTTAAACATCCTCGATATGGTCTTAGCCCATCTGCTTCAAGATTCGCAGTGTTGTGCGTTCAGAGATGCTCTTCTGCATTCCTCAGTTGTAATGAGTGATCATTTTTTGAGTTACTGTTATCTTTCTCTCAGCTAGAACAAGTTGGACCATTCACGTCTGACCTCTGGCATCAATAACTTAAATCACCTTTCTTCCCCATTCAGATGCTCGGTTTGAACTTCAGCAGATCATCTTGACCATGTCTACATGCCTAAATGCATTGAGTTGCTACCATGTGATTGGCTGATTAGATGTTTATGTTAAGGAGCAGTTGAACAGGTGTACCTAAAAAAGTGGCCAGTGAATGTATACTGTTTGGATACTTCTCTGCAGAATCATGGAGTACAGTAGTTCCTTAACTGGAATTGTGCAAGATTTTTTTTTTCGCAGTTTCTGAAATACTCAGACCAGCCCGTCTGGCACCAACAATCATGCCACGTTCACAGTCACTTAAATCACCTTTCTTCCCCATTCAGATGCTCGGTTTGAACTTCAGCAGATCATCTTGACCATGTCTACATGCCTAAATGCATTGAGTTGCTACCATGTGATTGGCTGATTAGATGTTTATGTTAAGGAGCAGTTGAACAGGTGTACCTAAAAAAGTGGCCAGTGAATGTATACTGTTTGGATACTTCTCTGCAGAATCATGGAGTACAGTAGTTCCTTAACTGGAATTGTGCAAGATTTTTTTTTTCTTTCTCGTGAAACAATATATGGACTGGCCTCAACTGAAGCATGTACAATTAACAACCTTGCAATTCACAGTAGGTCTATTTTTTTACATTTTTAATTGTTATTGTTAAACATCCATTCACATACAGAGAACATTAATTGGATTTGTACTGCTGGAACCACTGAAACAATTTATTGAAATTACAACTATGAGAACATCAGTATATGACTGCCCATATTTAAATGACACTGGCTGCTCCATATTGAGGTATTTGTACCATTCTGACAAAAAATGGTGTGAACTATGTCAATACAAGTACACTGTAGTTTAAAAGGCAAGTAACACATTAAATTAAACATGAGATACAACTATTTACAACTTCAAAAAAATAATTAGTTTTACAGTGTAAAAATCATGTACATGCAATATTCTTCAAGGTTCAGCAACAAATGTGAGGTTGGAGAGAGGGTGGAAAACGGTAATGTAAAATGACATTTAGTGCAGAAAACCTTAGCAAACATTATAAGTGGACTTCAGGGAAAGCACAGATTATGGCCTTTTAAAGCTACTTTTGAGAAGCACAGTGGCAGAACAGAACATGCTCTCCAGACATGTCTGCTAATTATCCCTCAGTCAGAACCACTCATGCTGCACCGCTGCACACCATGTACAGTATTTAAAGCTGAAGGCATATGAATTACTAGTGGCGTAGTACAGAAATTAACTGACATACTTCCTTAGGGTGCTGACAGCTATTTCTGTTCATGACAATGTTGCATAATGGAGTACAATGCAAGAGCACCAATTGTCTTCAGATCTCCCTTTGCAGTACAGGAAGGATTCACTTCATGTTTTATATATATATATACATACATACAGTAGTCAACATTTGAAGTCAACAAAAAAAGTTCATCTAAGTTGTCCTAAGACAAGAACAGGTAATGTTTTGAGTTTTGGACAACTTTGATGAAAGGTTTTGATCGACTTCAAATGTTGACTAGTGTAACAATCCCAACAAGTTTTACAGTGTAAAAATCATGTACATGCAATATTCTTCAAGGTTCAGCAACAAATGTGAGGTTGGAGAGAGGGTGGAAAACGGTAATGTAAAATTACATTTAGTGCAGAAAACCTTAGCAAACATTATAAGTGGACTTCAGGGAAAGCACAGATTATGGCCTTTTAAAGCTACTTTTGAGAAGCACAGTGGCAGAACAGAACATGCTCTCCAGACATGTCTGCTAATTATCCCTCAGTCAGAACCACTCATGCTGCACCGCTGCACACCATGTACAGTATTTAAAGCTGAAGGCATATGAATTACTAGTGGCGTAGTACAGAAATTAACTGACATACTTCCTTAGGGTGCTGACAGCTATTTCTGTTCATGACAATGTTGCATAATGGAGTACAATGCAAGAGCACCAATTGTCTTCAGATCTCCCTTTGCAGTACAGGAAGGATTCACTTCATGTTTTATATATATATATACATACATACAGTAGTCAACATTTGAAGTCAACAAAAAAAGTTCATCTAAGTTGTCCTAAGACAAGAACAGGTAATGTTTTGAGTTTTGGACAACTTTGATGAAAGGTTTTGATCGACTTCAAATGTTGACTAGTGTAACAATCCCAACACAGAAGTAGCCTACCCAGGTTTTGAACACAACAGGAAGAAAATGAGGCCCTTCTGAGATTGTGTTTGTGTTGAGTATTTATTTATTTTTGTTTTTTTAGTTTAGTTAGTTTCTTTCTGGCTAAAACCTAATGATTATATTGGTCTAAATGAGTCTACTC
>NW_015505866.1:989238-989720 GCF_001515645.1 Sinocyclocheilus grahami
CAGAAACACTGATGTATAATATAGATAATATATCTATAATAATATACTCAGTAGAGATTAGCAAGTGAAAATCAAATGTTCAGCCATGAGCGAGTTAACAAGTCTGTCCACCTGTCTGACCCATTCCTCAATAAAATAGGTCCTCGGTAAAAATCATCCTGAAGGTTATGATGATTTGTTTGTGCCAAAAAAAAGAGTGTTGACTGCTTTGTGTAATGTATTGATCATCGACACTTTTTTTGGCAGAAAATGAATGCCATAATTTTTGGAAACAGCCTTCCATAAACAACAGATGATGACACTGAGAACAACAGAACAAGGCGACATAAAGAACATACACATCAACATATACTAATTTATCTCAACAAGTACTAATGACTGTAAACAAATGTAAAATGTAGAAAGCAGTCTACTTCTTTTTGGCACAAATAAAACCTCATAAAAGGGACGCAAAACTCCCTCTGAAAGTTAATTACAGTGTT
>NW_015505867.1:0-2577 GCF_001515645.1 Sinocyclocheilus grahami
GATGTGTTGGTTTTAGGTTTGAACTACTCAGAACAGACTATGACACTAATTACATATAATTTCTAATTTCTCCTACAAAAGAATATAAAGTAACAAGCCTATGTATCATGTGATGCACATTGTGTGTTTAAAGGTTAAATTTAAATTCGGTGGGGTTAGGACCCAAATAGCACACATACGTCTTTAAGATGTCAGTTTTACATGCATTCTAATCTAAATCATAAACATCTGAAAGACATTTTCTAAACGTCTATTTGACTTCTAATAGGAAACGATCGTATTGCAGATGAGCAAACACTAAAAATATACGCGTAGGAAATAAATGTATGTTTAAATGCACAATTGAATGTCCATGTTTAATAATAGCATTTTAACTCACCACGGTAGCTTGACATTAATTTACAGTACGTTTTACGAAGATTAAAAATAAGAATAAGTCCCTCACTTCAGAAAATATAGCCTACGTCACATAGCTGTCTGAAGAATTTAACTAGAGCTCTTCACAGCATCCGTTCATCTTCGTAAACATGTACTCACCTGATAGTTTGACGCAGATGACAGACGACAAAAACAGAATCAATAATATCACGGTTTCTTTTTTCCAAAAAGAGGAATGGAGCATGTCGAGTTTAAGCATTTCACTTTAAGACACGCATCCATAACAACAAAGAGCGCGATTCATTCTTTGTAGCAATCTACCATCTGATCCTACACTATTAATACAACAGCACTTGGATTTGGTATGTATTCGTTCGTTAAATGCATCAATTACTATAAAAACGATACATGTAGTTTTTAGTTTCTCTGCGCCTGATGGAGTGAAGGTCCATTTTAGGTTGTGTTCAGCTCAGACTAGTGGTATGGCAAGCCAGTTTAACATTTGATGTTTAAAACTAGGGTTGTGCAGCGAAGCCATTATTTGTATCTGTAACAATCACACAATTATTATCTGTATCTGTAATAAAACTGATCTGTATCTGTTTATCAATAATGATAAAGCCAGAAGTAGGCGGAACCAGAACAAAGACGTTATGTTTATGGTTTTACAGCCTATCTTTTTTTCGTAGTTATCACTAAACAAATATGCCATGTTTAACTAAAATATAATTCATAATAAATAATAACATCTCCAGCCAAATCTAGCTTCTTCTTTGTGGGAAAAAAGGTCGGGGGGTTGCGGCCATGCATAGATTATCGTGCACTCAATGCCCAAATGGTCAAATATACATATCCTTTTCCTCTAGTTCCAGCTGCCCTTGAGGAACTCCGTGGAGCTTGCATCTTCTCTAAGTTGGACCTTTGAAGTGCCTATAACCTCATTCGAATTCGCAAGGCAGATGAGTGGAATACGGCTTTCATCACTCCAACAGGCCACTACAAATATAGGATCATGCCGTACGGGCTTTCCAACTCACAGTCAAAAAGGTCGGGGGGTTGCGGCCATGCATAGATTATCGTGCACTCAATGCCCAAATGGTCAAATATACATATCCTTTTCCTCTAGTTCCAGCTGCCCTTGAGGAACTCCGTGGAGCTTGCATCTTCTCTAAGTTGGACCTTTGAAGTGCCTATAACCTCATTCGAATTCGCAAGGCAGATGAGTGGAATACGGCTTTCATCACTCCAACAGGCCACTACAAATATAGGATCATGCCGTACGGGCTTTCCAACTCACAGTCAATCCTCCAAGGGTTCATGAATGAGGTGTTCCAGGAGTTACTCCACCGCTTCATCCAGGGGCGTAGCCATCATTTCAGAAGTGAGGGGGACAGAAATGTTATATATATATAACATTACAATATAACATTTCTGTCATCTATATAACCTACCAGTCAACAGTTTTTGAACAGTACGATTTTTAATGTTTTATAAAGAAGTCTTAATATTTTTAAAATAACTGCTTTCTATTTGAATATATTTTAAAATGATTCCTGTGATCAAAGCTGAATTTTCAGCTTCATTACGCCAGTCTTCAGTATCACATGATCCTTCAGAAATCATTCTAATGTGCTGATTTGCTGCTCAAGAAACCTTTTTTAATTATTATTATTATCAATATTTCAAACAGCTGAGTATATTTTTTCAGGATTCTTTGATGAATAGAAGGATCCAAAGATCAGCATTTATCTGAAATAAAAAGCTTTTGTAACATTATACACTATACCATTCAAAAGCTTAGAGTCAGTATAATTTTTATTTTTTGGAAAAGAAATGATAGAAATCAACACTTTTATTTAGCAAGGATGCTTTAAATTGATCAAAAGTGATAATAAAGACATTTATAATGTTACAAAAGATTTATAGTTCAGATAAATGCTGCTCTTCTGAACTTTCTATTCATCAAAGAAACCTGAAAAAATTCTACTCAGCTGTTTTCAACATCATAATAATAAATGTTTTTTGAGCAGCAAATCAGAATATTAGAATGATTTCTGAAGGATCGTGTGATTGGAGTAATGATGCTAAAAATGTAGCTCTGAAATCACCATAAATTACATTTTAAAATATATTCAAATAGAAAACAGTTATTTTAAATAGCCTAGTAAAAATATTTCAAAATGTTACTGTTTTGCTGTA
>NW_015505867.1:19846-23301 GCF_001515645.1 Sinocyclocheilus grahami
ATGAATATATTACGTTCCACAAAGTCAAAATGTCACCAGCGGATGTGTTGGTTTTAGGTTTGAACTACGCTACTCAGAACAGACTATGACAATAATTACATATAATTTCTAATTTCTCCTACAAAAGAATATAAAGTAACAAGCCTATGTATCAAGTGATGCACATTGTGTGTTTAAAGGTTAAATTTAAATTCGGTGGGGTTAGGACCCAAATAGCACACATACGTCTTTAAGATGTCAGTTTTACATGCATTCTAATCTAAATCATAAACATCTGAAAGACATTTTCTAAACGTCTATTTGACTTCTAATAGGAAACGATCGTATTGCAGATGAGCAAACACTAAAAATATACGCGTAGGAAATAAATGTATGTTTAAATGCACAATTGAATGTCCATGTTTAATAATAGCATTTTAACTCACCACGGTAGCTTGACATTAATTTACAGTACGTTTTACGAAGATTAAAAATAAGAATAAGTCCCTCACTTCAGAAAATATAGCCTACGTCACATAGCTGTCTGAAGAATTTAACTAGAGCTCTTCACAGCATCCGTTCATCTTCGTAAACATGTACTCACCTGATAGTTTGACGCAGATGACAGACGACAAAAACAGAATCAATAATATCACGGTTTCTTTTTTCCAAAAAGAGGAATGGAGCATGTCGAGTTTAAGCATTTCACTTTAAGACACGCATCCATAACAACAAAGAGCGCGATTCATTCTTTGTAGCAATCTACCATCTGATCCTACACTATTAATACAACAGCACTTGGATTTGGTATGTATTCGTTCGTTAAATGCATCAATTACTATAAAAACGATACATGTAGTTTTTAGTTTCTCTGCGCCTGATGGAGTGAAGGTCCATTTTAGGTTGTGTTCAGCTCAGACTAGTGGTATGGCAAGCCAGTTTAACATTTGATGTTTAAAACTAGGGTAGTGCAGCGAAGCCAGTATTTGTATCTGTAACAATCACAAAATTATTATCTGTATTTGTAATAAAACAGATCTGTATCTGTTTATCAATAATGATAAAACCAGAAGTAGGCGGAACCAGAACAAAGACCGTTTTGTTTATGGTTTTACAGCCTATCTTTTTTTTCGTAGTTATCACTAAACAAATATGCCGTGTTTAACTAAAATAATAATTCATAATAAATAATAACATCTCCAGCCAAATCTAGCTTCTTCTTTGGGGGAAAAAAGGACGGGGGCTTGCGGCCATGCATAGATTATCGTGCACTCAATGCCCAAATGGTCAAATATACATATCCTCTTCCTCTAGTTCCAGCTGCCCTTGAGGAACTCCGTGGAGCTTGCATCTTCTCTAAGTTGGACCTGTGAAGTGCCTATAACCTCATTCGAATTCGCAAGGCAGATGAGTGGAATACGGCTTTCATCACTCCAACAGGCCACTACAAATATAGGATCATGCCGTACGGGCTTTCCAACTCACAGTCAATCTTCCAAGGGTTCATGAATGAGGTGTTCCGGGAGTTACTCCACCGCTTCATCCAGGGGCGTAGCCATCAATTCAGAAGTGAGGGGGACAGAAATGTTATATATATATAACATTACAATATAACATTTCTGTCATCTATATAACCTACCAGTCAACAGTTTTTGAACAGTACGATTTTTAATGTTTTATAAAGAAGTCTTAATATTTTTAAAATAACTGCTTTCTATTTGAATATATTTTAAAATGATTCCTGTGATCAAAGCTGAATTTTCAGCTTCATTACGCCAGTCTTCAGTATCACATGATCCTTCAGAAATCATTCTAATGTGCTGATTTGCTGCTCAAGAAACCTTTTTTAATTATTATTATTATCAATATTTCAAACAGTTGAGTAAATTTTTTCAGGATTCTTTGATGAATAGAAGGATTCAAAGATCAGCATTTATCTGAAATAAAAAGCTTTTGTAACATATACACTATACCATTCAAAAGCTTAGAGTCAGTATAATTTTTATTTTTTGGAAAAGAAATGATAGAAATCAACACTTTTATTTAGCAAGGATGCTTTAAATTGATCAAAAGTGATAATAAAGACATTTATAATGTTACAAAAGATTTATAGTTCAGATAAATGCTGCTCTTCTGAACTTTCTATTCATCAAAGAAACCTGAAAAAATTCTACTCAGCTGTTTTCAACATCATAATAATACATGTTTTTTGAGCAGCAAATCAGAATGATTTCTGAAGGATCGTGTGATTGGAGTAATGATGCTAAAAATGTAGCTTTGAAATCACAATAAATTACATTTTAAAATATAATCAAATAGAAAACCGTTATTTTAAATAGCCTAGTAAAACTATTTCAAAATTGTCCCTGTCCTGGACCCTGGAAGCCATCCACTCCTTCATTCAGCTGAAGAAGGCTTTCAGCTCCGCTCCTACATTCGTCCATCCAGATCCACAGAAACCATTGTTCATGGAGGTGGATGCTTCTACAGTTGGAGTAGGTGCGGTGCTTTCACAACGCTTCCTAGGTTACATCCATGTGCTTATTTCTCCCGAAAACATTCCCCAGCTGAGCAAAATTATGATATCAGTAATCGTGAGCTGCTCACCATTAAACTTGCTTTGGAAGAGTGGAGGCATTGGCTGGAGGGAGCAGTTCATCTTTCAAAGTAATAACTGACCATTGTAACCTGGAATATCTGCGAGATGCCAAATGATTGAAGCCCAGACAAGCCTGGTGGTCACTGTTCTTCACTCGTTTTCACTACGGTGACCAGTGTTGGGTGTAACGCGTTACTGTAATTAAATGACTTATCTGCTGAAAAAGTAAAGTAAGGGATTACTCTTAATTTTTAGGTAATTTAATTACAGTTACTTATAATGTACTTGCGTTACACATATTGTAAATAATTTCAATAGTTTTTTATACAGTGGGTACGGAAAGTATTCAGACCCCTTTAAAATTTTCACTCTTTGTTATATTGCAGCCATTTGCTAAAATCATTTAAGTTAATTTTTTTCCTCATTAATGTACACACAGCACCCCATATTGACAGAAAAACACAGAATTGTTGACATTTTTGCAGATTTATTAAAAAAGAAAAACCACTGCCTCTTTAAAATCATCAGCTGTATTGCATTTCCGCGTGAGTTCGCGCCAGTTGGCTGGTAGTCCCTGAAGTAGAAGATGTCAGCTGAACTGGGTGGCTGTTTTGCCAAATGGAAATATTCCAATTACTTCACTTTTTTAACACAGGTAGACAAGAACATTACTGTAAAATGTAAGCTATGTCCTGGTGAGAAAAAACTATCGGCCGCTGTCAATTCCACAAGTAATCTACTGAAGCACTTGACAAGGCAGCATCGACAAACACTTTTGAGTGATCCATGTTCATCGACAGATAACACTGCGGCAACCCCTGCTAAGCAGGCAAAGCTTGATTTTACATCGGCAGTGCAGAAAGTGTCCGAAGGTGAG
>NW_015505867.1:23548-49385 GCF_001515645.1 Sinocyclocheilus grahami
TGAGCTTAAGAAGACATTCGAGAGTTTGGAATATATTTCCACGACTGCCGACATTTGGACGAGCCATAACAAAAGTTTTCTCGGAATGACAGCACATTGGATTGATCCATCTACTTTTGTACGTGGACATGCTGCATTAGCTTGTAAAAGAGTTAGAGGGAGACACACGTATGATGTAATCGCCAATGAAATCGAGCAAGTACATTCTGCTTATGGACTTAATTCTAAAGTGACAGCAACTGTGACAGACAACGGGTCCAATTTTATCAAAGCTTTTAAAATGTTCGAACAATCAGATTTTGATGAGGAGTCAGAGGAAGATGAAGAGGTGACATTTACTGATGTTGAGCAGGCTCTCTCCACACATTCTGATGGACAGTTTTCTCTCCCTCCACACTTAAGGTGTGCGTCACACACACTGAACCTCATTTTTCACGATGTTGAGAAATGGCTTAAAGCAAATGAGTCCAAAGTCATCTACAGAAATGCTGTTTCAAAGTGTTCTGCTCTATGGACAAAAGCAAACCGTTCTTCTGTGGCTTCAGAGTTAGTAGAGATTTTTTTCTCAAAAAAACTCATAGTGCCTACTTCAACACGATGGAATTCATTTCACGATGCCCTGTCCAGGATCACTGACATTCCAGTTGCTGAGTTAAATACTGTTTGCACTCAGTTTGGAATAAAATGCTTCACGGATCGGGAGTATCTGTTCCTAAAGGAATATTGTATTGTGTTGAAGCCACTGACTGTAGCACTAGACATATTGCAAGGAGAAGATAACTGCTATCTTGGAACACTTCTTCCAACTCTGGAGAGTCTAATGTCCAGGACACTAGCACACTGCGGGATGAGTTTAGGATGACAGCATCTCTCCCTGATGTCATTGTTCAGGTAATCTTAGTTTATACAGATTGCTCAATTTTTGGTTTACCCATGGCTTAAATAAATGTTACATTATCTGTCATACTCTTGTATAATGTGAAGAGTCTGATGTATTTTTTTTTTCTTCCTCATAGGCAATCAAGGTACAGTGGGGCAAAAAAGTATTTAGTCAGCCACCAATTGTGCAAGTTCTCCCACTTAAAAAGATGAGAGAGGCCTGTAATTTTCATCATAGGTATACCTCAACTATGAGAGACAAAATGAGGAAAAAAAATCCCAGAAAATCACATTGTAGGATTTTTAAAGAATTAATTGGTAAATTCCTCGGTAAAATAAGTATTTGGTCACCTACAAACAAGCAAGATTTCTGGCTCTCACAGACCTGTAACAACTTCTTTAAGAGGCTCCTTTAGATAAGTGTTACACAGATATGGAAATTGAGCTTAAGAAGACATTCGAGAGTTTGAATATATTTCCACGACTGCCGACATTTGGATGAGCCATAACAAAAGTTTTCTCGGAATGACAGCACATTGGATTGATCCATCTACTTTTGTACGTGGACATGCTGCATTAGCTTGTAAAAGAGTTAGAGGGAGACACACGTATGATGTAATCGCCAATGAAATCGAGCAAGTACATTCTGCTTATGGACTTAATTCTAAAGTGACAGCAACTGTGACAGACAACGGGTCCAATTTTATCAAAGCTTTTAAAATGTTCGAACAATCAGATTTTGATGAGGAGTCAGAGGAAGATGAAGAGGTGACATTTACTGATGTTGAGCAGGCTCTCTCCACACATTCTGATGGACAGTTTTCTCTCCCTCCACACTTAAGGTGTGCGTCACACACACCAAATCAAATTTTTCACAATGTTGAGAAATGGCTTAAAGCAAATGAGTCCAAAGTTATCTACAGAAATGCTGTTTCAAAGTGTTCTGCTCTATGGACAAAAGCAAACCGTTCTTCTGTGGCTTCAGAGTTAGTAGAGAATTTTTTCTCAAAAAAACTCATAGTGCCTACTTCAACACGATGGAATTCATTTCACGATGCCCTGTCCAGGATCACTGACATTCCAGTTGCTGAGTTAAATACTGTTTGCACTCAGTTTGGAATAAAATGCTTCACGGATCGGGAGTATCTGTTCCTAAAGGAATATTGTATTGTGTTGAAGCCACTGACTGTAGCACTAGACATATTGCAAGGAGAAGATAACTGCTATCTTGGAACACTTCTTCCAACTCTGGAGAGTCTAATGTCCAGGACACTAGCACACTGCGGGATGAGTTTAGGATGACAGCATCTCTCCCTGATGTCATTGTTCAGGTAATCAATGTAATGTTTACAGCCTGGATTTTGCGGAGTAATTTTTTTTTTGTTATTCAAATGTGTTGCAAAGGAATTCTGTACAAATTAGTTTTTGTTGAAAAACATGACAGCATAAAATATGGTGCTCTTAGTTTTGAAAAAATGTAATGTTTACAGTTTGGTAATTTGCAGAGTAATTTAATTTTTTGTTTTCCAATATGTTGCAAATTAATTCTTTAGAAAGGAGTTTATTTTGTTGAAGAACATGACAGTATACAGTATGTATAAAATAGGGTGCTCCTGGTTTTGAAAAATGTAATGTGTACAGCTTGGTATTTTGCAAAGTTATTATTATTTTTTTTTTTTTTGAGGAAATCTGTTAAAGGATACATGTTTTAATAAAGCTAAAATGTTGGCTTTAAACTATTCCATGTTTGACTCTATTGACCATGTGTGTTTCTACTGTCTATACAGTCAATGTTTATAGGGATTTTACAAAGTAATTAGTTAAATTACTTATTGAGTAATTAAATTACTTTTCAGACAGAGTAATTAGTAAAGTATTTTAAATACAACATTGATGGTGTAGTTAGTAATTAATTACTTTTTTTAAAGTAACTTACCCAACACTGACGGTGACATACCGAACTGGGACCAAGAACACCTGAGCTATCACATCTCTACCCATCAGTCGACTGACAGGATTTACCTGAAACTATCCTTCATCCAGCCCTTATCGTCAGCCCCATCCGATGGTCGATCGACGAGGACATTCGTCAAGCAACTCTCTCCAAACCTGCTCCGCTGGGAGGTCCAGAAGAGAAGACGTATGTACCAGAGTATGTGAGCAGAGTGGAGTGGCAACAATTTCCCCTCCACACTCCATGCATTCAATTATCACTCTGCTCCAGCTCCGCTGCGGGTTCAGCATTTCCCACTCCGCACTCCACTGATCAGAAACACCGCTCCGCCTTTGCTCCATGACAAAATATTTCAGTATGTTTTGAAATATCACAAAGTTCTGTTCAGAACTTACATTAAAATTAAAATAAATACACAATACTAGAAGAATAGTTTTAACATGATTTATTGGAACACTACAATTAGCCCATGTCTATATTAAATGACTGTTTAACTTGTCTCTGCAGCATCTCTCTACTATGGCGAAGAGGGTTGTAGTTACTTCAGAAACAGAAACAATATGCTGTAACTTTTCAGTTTTTAAGCTGATAAATCACAGGACAGCATTGACAATTTTCTGCACCCCTGAATGTTTTGTAACATGTGGAAAAATAAGACAATTATTTGCTATATTCAACAAATAATCCCTAACACCCCCCCACCCAACCAACAAGCCAACTATGAGGGTCTATGGACCATTCCCCCGAAATGCAACTAACAACTCTAAAAGGCAGAACAGGCCTCTGGTTCCATGGCAACGAAAGACAAAACATCTGACAATGATTTTATTGCTCAAAGGAATGCAGGCAAAGCAACTCTCACTCATTTTCCTCATAAGAAAGACACACAATGCCCATAGAAATTGACTGTTCTTTAATTAATTCATAGACAAACCATTCTTTGAATGAACATGCATATCCTCAGTTCCTTGTGTATATTAATACTGTTCTTGGATACTGTATTTTGTATCGCATACTGTTTTATGCATGTATTATGATAGATCACTAGTTAATATAACCTCACCCATAACATGTTTGGTATCCAAGAGCTCCAAATTATGTTTCCTATTTGTTGATTTACATTACATTTTGCTAACTCTGTGACATATAATATTATAAGAATCTTGAAGATTCTTCTCTTGAACACCCAATTGAGTTTCATATGCAAAACACCATGCTAGAGAGACAAAGGATCGTACAATTTCCCTCCAAAGGTACCATTCCTCATTGGCTCACTAAAATCCTGAGGGTGTTACCCCCCTCACACTTTAAAGATCACTGATCACCAGATCAGAGTGGTTCTTTTAGATTCTGAGAAGGTGAGGATGCAGAATTAGAGTCTTGGAAGGACCCCTAAATTTGTGCCAGGCTGCGGCCTTGTCTTTCCATTCACCAAAGATCCTCGGATCTCAGCTGATGTCTCTCTAGATCTGCGCACTTCTCTCATCAATTTCCATCTGAGAGAAAACTCTCCCGACCACCACAGAGTCAGAATAATATCTTTTGGAGTTCATCACTCTTCAAACCCGGGAGAACGTGATCGCGACTCCAACACCACCAAACCATCAACACTTTTATCGGAGACTGCATCCGCACGCTCGTTCAACGGCCAAGGCAATGCAAGTATCGTACATTTAACTAAAGGAAACAAAGGTTTAGAATAAGTTGTAGACCCCGTTCTAAAATGGCTCTGATGGTTTCACTCAGGTGGTTAACTGACTCATTTTCCATAACTGCATTCTCTGGTTTCTCCAACGGTTTCATTCATCCACTTCTTCTTCCCCATGTATGAGTTATGTTAGTCTTTAGTTAATAACATTTTGTGCACAAATTACATGAGTTTCTGGATTTGTCACTGCTTGTGAATAATGTCCCTTTTACAATCCAATCTAAAGCTACATGTTCTAATGCATTAGAACTGTAAGAAAGTTATTTTCTGTGGCCACGAGAAAATCCTTTTTTTAGAGATATGAAATTACTGAATTACTGAATGCTTGCTGGACGAACAGATTTGTATCGTGGGGGAGCGTGACAATGGAGTTGAGGAACAAAATGCAGCTTTATTTAGAAGAGTGGTCAAAACAGGCAGGGTTAAACACCAGCAAACAGGTACAATCCAGGGCGAGACAAAAGAGTAATCTAATAGACAGGTGAAGGTCAGGGCAGGCAGCAAACAATCAGAAACCAGATAAACAGTCCAAGGCAAAACACAGGCAAGGGAAAAACAAGGATCCAGGGAAACACAAACTAGGAAAACGCTACAGGCTAGACAATACTAAGCCATGAATGTGTGAAAAACCAGGCTTTAAATAGGGTGAGACTGATGGAGGTGGCAAGACGGGTGAATGCAATAAGTGATGAGTCCAGGCAAAGGATTATGGGGAATGTAGTCCAGGATGAATGGCAAATGTACAGGACGGAGTGCATTCTAGTGATGCTTGTGGGCACTCCAGCTGGCAATCGTAACAAGATTAGATTATTAAAATATTAATTCTGCTACAGTTACTACTGGCAGAAGAGGTAAATAATTGTAATTAATTATATACATTTCCCTTTTGCGCTAAATTGCTACAGCTAATTTGCTTGTGTGTTGTGCGCAAACGTGCAGCAATGTAGCAGCACATTAGCTTAGAGCGGAGATTACCTGTTCAATAAACAGTTTAAAATGTGAATTCACCCAGTCAATAATGAGTATCCACATGCTACAAACAAACATGCTTGAGAAATAACCTCCCACACTCCATCGCCGTCATTATAACCTTCTTTCAAATTTGAGTGATCCACAAATCTGTCAAGCTAGCTAATGATGTTTAATGCGTGAATTCTTGATAAAATGCAGTTATATTGTGGGCTGTTGGCATTAATTGTGCTTGTGTAGCGCCCTCACCACCTGATGAGGGGAGATGTGAATTGTTAATAAAACACAGGACACGGAGCTGCTGCTTCACCATCAGTCTCTGTATTTTCTGAGCAGCGCGACCCCTCCCCCAAACAGGTGAACACTACCCAAGGGAAAATAATCAAGCAATCAGTGAACCCTTCAAGGCTGAGCAGGGAACATTAATCGGCACAGATAATACATTCTAAAGTGCATTCGGAAAATGCATTCACTTGTTTAAGTTCAGTGTTACTCTAATATAATTTATTTGCAATTTTCCTTAGTTTTACACATTTATTATTATTATTTTTAAGACCACCACACTTGTGATGGAACGAAGTGGAGTGCTCTTGGAGTGAGTGAAAACCACGATGCTCCGACTTTCAAAAATCCCGCTCAGTCAAATACTCAGCATGAGACACACGTCTGCCTATACAGTGCAGAGTGACTGATGAAGGAATGCTGCCATCAAAGGCTTTGAGTGAGTATACTACAGAAATTAATAAAACATCTTTTTAAATCTTAAAGGTCCCCTGAAATGCTTAGAAACACCAGTTACTTTATGTGTTGACGTCATTTTAACTGAAACAGGAAGACAGGGCGGGACATATCAAGCAGCCCCGCCCCTTTTTAAAATAGCCAATAGTGTTAGTTTACATCACAGCTTGGGCTAGAGCCGCTCAGAGCCGTTGAGCTCCTAAAGCCGCATTTGACAGGGTATGCCAGCCACAATCTCATCCATATTGCTATAAAATATAGCGGTGCGGTGGTTAGCGTGACACAGCGCGAAACCAGACTTATTTTTTTCCTCAGTGGAAAGCATATTTACACTGTTTGAATCATTCCCTGTCCCCTATATAGTGCACTACGTGCCATTCACTGTACAGAAAATACTAATTCTGTGGACAAGTGACCGATTTCAGCCGCCGCGCGGCTTCAGCGTCTATTTTATAGTGTAGGGGACGGGCGCTTCGGATTCTAGAGAGCATTTGATTGGACAGAAAGTTTTATGAGACGCTGAAGTACGATGTGACGTCAAAAAAATCAGTTTTGGCGGAAGTGACGAACTGCAAGCTTTGAATGCTTATATCTTCTAAATGCGAATTTTGTCACTGTTTTGGAGCACACTGCCTTATAGATAAACTTAAGACTAACATATTGATACTAACACCCAAAAAACTTTCATTTTGATTTCATGGGGACTTTAGGTAATTTCAAACAGAGCTATTACAGCACTTTTCTGATTCTTGATATCTGTGCATTTTCTGCAGAACTTTTATGGTGTAGCAGGGCCTGCAAACAGAGTATGTGAGCGGAGCGGAGCACGGAGTGGAGCGGTATGATTTTGAATGGAGGGAGGAGCGGATTTTTTTAAAGTTGGAGCGTCGTGGTTTTCACACGCTCCAAGATCGCTCCACTACTGCTCCATCACGAGTACAATTCATGCCAACAGCCCGTAATATAACTGCACATTTAGCAAGTATTCACGTTAAACATATTTAGCTAGCTTGATAGAGAAGGATCACTCAAATCAGAAAGAATGTGAAGGCTATGTTGACGGCAATGGACAGCGGGAACAGTGCCATCCTTAGGGGGATGCAACTGGTGTGGTCGCACCGGGCCTGAATATTTTCAGGTGAAATCATGATTTAAACAGTTACAACACTTATTCACATGCAATCACTCTCTCAATAATGCATTCAAACAAATGTAATCTTACAGTACTTCATCTTTATCCGATTTCGAATGAGCAGAAATCTGTAAGAAATGCAGCGATCTGTAGGTAAAATAACTGACCAAAACGTAGTTATTTTCATCACAAACAAAATTGTCACTGCAAAAAGCAGCAATAGCCTACCTTTTAATGCAGACAACCATGTTATTAGCTTGTCATGTGGTAGTAAAAAAAAGTTTGCACACTAGTGTTCCAATAAGCCACTTTGAAACGCTCATGTCATTTTATTTTTTTCTTTTAATATATGTTATGAACAGAACTGTAATATTTCAAACATACTGAAATACTTCAGCCGTGGAGTGAAGGCGGAGCGGTGTTTATGATATCAGTGAGCGATGAGTGGAGCGGGAGTGGGAAATGGGGAACCCGGAGCGGAGCTGGAGCGGAGTGATTATTAAATGCTCGGAGCGCTGAGGGGAAATTGTTGCCGCTCCACTCCGCTCACATACCCTGCCTGCAATGCAAGGTGAGAGCAGCATTTGTGAAAAAAAGGGAAAACCTGAAACAAAAATATAAAGTAAGATAATTTTGTTACATAAATGACTGCTTTTGTATTATGTTTGTGTATTTTTGTAGAATCTGAAATGTCCGCAGACTGGTGTGAGCACTGAGGATGGAGAAGTCCACAGCAGCATCCTGGAAATGGTCTAGTGCCATGGATGAGATCCTCCATCACTCCACCTGCCCTTGTTGCCTCTTCTGGACCAGATGATGCTGTGGCCTCTTCATCCTCAGTAAGCCCAGAGTCAGTGAGAGCATCTAGAGAAAGACCAAAAAAACATTGTACATCATTAAAAGTGTATATATCCTACTCTCTCTCACTCATAGGATAAGATATATTTTAAGCCTGATCCTTTACTGCTCTGTTCAATTAGTTAGAATGACAAAGAAATACTTAAAATAAGTTAATATATACTGGTAATATAATTTTATATAAATATTCCTCAAATGCTTATAGATCAATACAAGTTGTGTTAACACTTTACAATAAGGTCTCATTTGTTAACATTATTTAATGCATTAACTAACATGAACTAACAATGAACAATATATTTTTACAGCATTTATTGACCTTTGTTAATGTTAGTTAATAAAAATGTTCTTGTTCATGTTAAATTACAGTGCATTGACTAATGTTAACAGATACAACTTTAAATCTTAATAATAATGTATTAGTTGTAAATGTAATATTAACTACATTCATAAATTCTATATAATTATTGTCATGTTAACTAATATAGTTAATGTTAACAACTGAAAACTTATTATAAAGTGTTGCCAAAGTTTTATATTTTGTTGTGTGTGTCACACTCTTGATTTTATTATGTAACCCTTTCAATGCTGTAACCCTTAAAACCAGACTTCCAGAGGGTTAGAGTAAATGCATGTGCTCGATGTGCACCGTTTTCCTGAGGCCACCGGGGTGGCGATTGCGCTGATGGCTTGGGCCTGTTATCGCTGCTTGAAGCTTTAAAGGGGTCATATGATGCAATTTCAAGTTTTTCTTTCTCTTTGGAGTGTTACAAGCTGATTGTGCATAGATAAGATCCCTGAAGTTGCAAAGTCTAAACCCTCAAAACCAAAGAGATATTCTTTATCAAAGTTAAGCCTCTGCCACGCCCCCCTAAAACGGCTCCTTCTAACACGCCCCCACATATCTACCTCACTATGGGGAAATATTTGCATAATGCGGCCCAAATGTGCACGCAAAGAAAGAGGCGTGGTTTCAGTAACCGCAGTTAGTGTTGAAGCAGCATGTCAGAGAGACGCTGTGTGTTTCTAGGCGAAAGCAAAAGCACTTTATTTGGCCTTCCGAAAGTAGATGCATTTAGGAATCTTTAAGATTACTTACAACAGAACAGCAATGCATTTTATGGACGACTGATTCGTGAACCGAGGAGAGGAGGTAATTCTGACTTTGCTATGACAATCTGGCGCTTCTGAATCAGCTACTGTTTTGTTATTAGTTTTAAGTATTTGCTATTGACTGTTCAAATGCGGAGTTTTGCGAATCGTGTGTATGTGTGCGCGCGAGCGAGCGAGAGAGAGAGCGCGAGAGACGTTTATATCTCTTTATTTATACAAAATTATTATTTAATATTTTTTTACATGTTATTTTTTCCTTTTTTTCACAATTACCAACCATCATCACATAACACATAAATTCTACACAAACATTTAATTACCTACCACCAAATTAAAAAATTAAGAATTAGGTTTTCCTCATGATCCATAGTACACAACACATCACTTAAACCCCATGTTTACATAAAACAAGCCAGATTTTTTGTCAGTTTAAAACACACAAATTCTGCTCTAATCCTTGAAGTCACAAAAGCTCTTAATATTATATCAGGGTCTACCAAAACTTCTTCATTTATTTTTTTTTTCCCTTGTTACCCATATTGCCATTTTGATTGTTTCCGTTATTAAAAAATTTATTATACCAATTCCTCTCTTATCTGAAGCCTTATAATTCGGCCCAAAAATTTAAATATTATCACTGAACTCTTTGCCTAGTTTTTCAATCCAGTTTTCTAATATCTGAAAAACACCTCTAAATCTAGAACAAAATAAGAACAGGTGATCAACTGATTCCTCCAAATCTCAAAAGGGACACTTCTTTTCTACAGTGGGATCGATATGTGCCACGTGTCTGTTTGTAGCTACTGCCCAATGTATAATTCTCCACTGTAGATCTGCAGTTCGTTTTTCAATGGGAGATTTATACAATGACCTCCAGCACCTTCTAGGAGAAGAGTTTGGCCCCAACACATCTGATCACTTTGTTTCTCTACATTCCCTCAGAATTGATTGGTGAGCAACTTTTACACTCAACTTTTAGTCAAATACAATGTTTTCTTTGAAGTCTCTTTGAAACCATGTATCTCTGGAGTCCTAAAAGAGAGGATTGATTCCTCTTGTGGTTCTCCTTCCACCAAAGCCGAAACATTGAGTTCAAGAAAAAAATCCTCCTTTATCTCTTTCTCTTCTTCATTCAAATCCTCTTCTCTTAATTTTCGATGATGAGTAGGAGGAAAAATTGAAAAAATCTCATCCATTACGTGTTTCATGAATCTGACGGACTTGATTCCTGTCAGATCACACATTTCCTCTGGGCTTTTCCACTCATCATAATGTTTTAAGTCCATTATCCTTGTGCATCCAGCTCTTGCCATTACTTTCTGAAGGCTTCTTGAATTAAGCACCTTTACTTGAAGTAAGGGATTATTAAAAAGAGGCAGTTTGTTTATCCAGGACTCAGAAAAAGGCAGGTCTCTCTTCACTTGAAAAATTGAAGTCCATGTTCTCAGCATAGTTTTATAAAAAAGCAGATGTTTCTTTTAAGTCAATTTCTGTTAAATTAATTAAAAACAAATGTAAATCATATTTAAAAACATCAACTTTGTATAACAGGGTTTTAGCTGTTTCAGTCCAGCACCTATTCGAGTACAGCAACTTTTGTGCTGCCTGCAGCCTGAAAGACTTGATTCTGCTTTTAATATCTATTAATCCTTGTCCACCTTCATTCACCGGTAAGAAAAGAACGGCAGCTTTAGTCCAGTGTTGTCCAGTCCAAAAATCCACTAATCTTTTTTGTAATTCATGGACAATATCATCTGGTGGATCCAGGACATTCATTTTGTGCCACAGTGCCGACGCTGCTAAATTATTTGTTACCAAAACTCTTCCTCTATAGGATAACTGTGGTAGCACCCGTGACCACTTAGACAACCGCCTACACATCTTCTCCACCATTCCTTCCCAATTTTTCATCTTAAATGTTTCAGTCCCTAAATAAACCCCTAAACATTTCAGCCCCTCTTGACTCCACTTAACACCACATGGGAGCTCTGGTGGATTTTCATTTACCTTTTGTCCACAATAAAAACCTTCACACTTTTCCCAATTCACTCTTGCAGTTGATGCATTTTTATAAATTTTCAATGTTTCTTTTAAACCAGACACATCTCTCTCATCCTTAATAAAAATTGTAACATCATCAGCATATGCAACAAACTTAATAGGTTTTTCAACAGAAACCCCTTGTAATGTTTTCTTTAACTTACAAAGTAAGGGTTCAATGGCCAATGAATACAACATCCCTGATAACGGGCATCCTTGTCTAATTCCTCTCAACACTGGAATAGGCCGACTGAGCCCACCCCCCACTTTCAACATTGCAGATGCATCATTATACAACATTTTAGTGCATGAAATGAAACTCTGACCAACCCCAAAAGCTTCAAGAGTTTTAAACAAATAAAAATGACTAACTTTGTCAAACACTTTTTCTTGATCGAGTGCAAAAATGCCCAAATTTTCACAGCTCAAACTTGCAATGTCTATTATGTCTCTTACAAGAAACAGATTGTCCATTATTGTTGTGTTGGGTATACAATATGTTTGATATTCATTTACCATACATTCTAAAAAGGGTTTCAATCTATTAGAAAGGCATTTTGCCAAAATTTTATAGTCAGTGCATAAAACAGCCACAGGTCTCCAATTTTTCAACAAACCAAGATCACCTTTTTTAGGTAACAAGGATAAAACCGCTCTTTTACAACTAGTAGGTAATTCATGTTGTTGACAGCAATAATTAAAAACATCATATAAATCATCTTTCAGAAGGTTCCAAAATTGTTTATAAAACTCAGCCGGAAGTCCATCTATACCAGGTGTTTTTCCAGTTGAAAGTTTTTGAACAGCAGCAGACGGTTCTTTTAACTGGAGGCCAGAGTCAAGCCGTTTACTCTGTTCATCAATGAGTTTCAGTAAGTCTTTATGTAACTCCTCAATGCATTCAACGTCACATTGTCCTCCTCCAAATAAATCCATATAGAATTCCGAAGCATTTTTTCTAATTTCTTTAAGATCTGAAATCACATTTCCATTTACATCTTTCAAATGCAACATCATTGTTTTTTCTTTTGCTTTCTGCTCTAAATTAAAAAAGAAGGAACTTGGTGCATCCATTTCTCTCAAAAAAGCAAAGCGAGCTCTAATTAAAGCACCTTTTGCTCTTTCATGAACTAATGAGGCTAAAGCTTTTTTTTCTTCCAGCTTTCCAGCTTTCCAACTGTCACAACATCTCCAACATAACTCTCCTTCAATCTGCTTTATCTCTTTTTCTAGTTCAAAAACAGTATTTTTGATCCTACCAATTTTATTATATATATAATTGACAAAATATTCTAATTTGTGCTTTTCCTATATCCCACCACTGAACAATATCATCACAGTTATTTTTTTGTTTTTTCCACTCACTCCAAAATACATAAAATTTTTCACAAAAAAGCACATCTTGTAACAATTTCACGTTAAAGTGCCAATAATAGCTATAACTTTGTGACTTCCTTACATTAATTTCAATTATACATAAATGATGATCAGAGAACCCATTTGGACAAATTGTAGATTTTAAAATTCTATTACTTTTATCCTTATTAATATAAAATCTGTCTAACCTAGCAGTACTAATATGATCATGAGAAACCTTTACCCATGTATACTGTTTAACTGTAGGGTATTGTAGTCTCCATACATCAATTAAATTAGAATTACTAATAACATTATGTAAAAAATTGGCAGAAGAGGGATGAGGTTCTTCTCCATTTCTATCTAAAGTAAAATTTACTGTACTGTTCCAGTCACCCCCCAAAATCAACCATACATTTCCCTCACAATTTTGTTTTAAAAACTCATGTAACTTTTTAAAAGTTTGTATCCTCTCTGCACCAGTATTTGGTGCATAAATATTAATAAAAACAAAAGTAGTGCCATTTATAATTGTTTGAACAGCCAAAATTCTTCCTCTTTCTATTTCATTAACAGACACAGTGGTTATATTAATGTCTTTGAAATTAAAATAGCAACTCCTCCACTAACATTTGTACCATGACTCATAAATAATTCACTTCTCCACCCCATTTTCCATTCTTTACATCCCTATACGTCTCCTGTATAAATGTTACATCAATACACTTATTTTGTATGTACTCATTTAAACTTGCTCTTTTCCTGACATTTCAACCCCCATTAATGTTAATGGAGCCTATTCTAAAGCTCTCCATGAAAGAAGACAGAAAAAAGGAAAAATAAAGAGGACAAGACAAAAAGGAACAAATAGTTCACCCCAATCCGTGTATCATTCGATCATTAGTTTTTTGATTTAATATTGAAAGTAGAAAAATTAGAAAACGACTCCTTTTTCGTTTTTTCGTTTTTTTTTCCCAAAAAACGAGAAATAAGAATTCAGCTTAAATTTTCGTTTTTCGTTCATGGGTAGAAATGGGAAAAAAACGAAAAAATGAAAAAGGAGCCATTTTCTAATTTTTCTACTTTAAATATTAAATCAAAAACGTTTTCACATCAGGAACAAATTCTTTAACTTCTACTTTTCTTCCAAAGGTTACATCAAGGAAATAATTAATCACTTTTACAGTATATAACTGATCTTCATCATAGTTGGAGGGAATATCTGACATTTCAGAAAGACAATCATCATCAGCCATCTCTTCAGACACATCAGTGCTTTCAGAGAGCTGAGACAGAGGTATATTATCAATTTGATTCTCAAAAGTGTCTACATCAATATTATCAGAACTCTCATAATGAGATTTTTTCACATCACTTGTTCCTGCCTCTTCACAATGCATCCTTTTGTTTTCTCCATCACAATTAATCTACTTTAAATATTAAATCAAAAACGAATGATCAAATGATACACAGATTCTTTTCTTTTCTCAAGTTTGTTACCATTTTTTTCAACCGGAATCTTTTCCTTCTACTTAAATCTTCATAACTGACAGTCTTTTGTATCCTGATCACTGAAGCCAAAAACGTTTTCACATCAGGAACAAATTCTTTAACTTCTACTTTTCTTCCAAAGGTTACATCAAGGAAATAATTAATCACTTTTACAGTATATAACTGATCTTCATCATAGTTGGAGGGAATATCTGACATTTCAGAAAGACAATCATCATCAGCCATCTCTTCAGACACATCAGTGCTTTCAGAGAGCTGAGACAGATATATGATCAATTTGATTCTCAAAAGTGTCTACATCAATATTATCAGAACTCTCATAATGAGATTTTTTCACATCACTTGTTCCTGCCTCTTCACAATGCATCCTTTTGTTTTCTCCATCACAATTAATTTTTTCCCCTTTTGTTTCCCTAATTTCTTTTCACTCGATTCCTTGTATCCTATATCTTCAGTAGATTCACTTTGTTCATGAGTACTCAGTTTATTATTTGCTCTCTGCTCTTTATCAGTTCCATTTTCTATCTCTATTTCTTTACTTTTATCTGCTTTCTCCGCTTCACCAGCGACCGCATGTTCACCTTCATTTGTTTTGTTGGTATTTCCTTCTGTTTGTGTTTTTTGCGGGCATTCCATTTTTTTATGCCCAAAATTACCACACTCAAAGCATTTCAAATGATTGGTACTCGCATAGATCATATATGATTTGTCTTCATGTTTTACCCAAAACTAGATATCTAGCGTCGGTGATTCTAAAACCATAAACAACTGCCGCCTAAAAGACAACACGTGTTTTAGGGCTTCATTTTTACACCCGAGTGGAATTAATGTCATTCCACTTACTATTTTCCCAAATCTCTGCAGTTCATTTTCAATGCATGCATTAGGTATATATGGTGGACAATTAGAATGTTCACCCTTGTCGATCCTTTAGAAAAACCACCACGGCCTTGTTCATTTTGGATGCGGATACAATATTTTCAAATCCTGTTTGCTCTCCAATCACCACGAGCACGTCCTCGACCGTCGCACCGGCGTCAGGCATGCACCTGACTCCATGGCGGAGTGACAGAGAGGAAACCTCCATCTCAGTCCTCCGCCAGGAGGCCAAAAAAAACTTCTACCTAGCAACCTATTACTCCTCAAAAAATCTAAAATATTTAAATTAACCCTATAACTATAACCTACATAAACATTTAGAAAAAAAGAAGAAAAAAAAAGAAAAAAGAAACAAGAATAGTAAAGAAAACTACCCCCAGAAATGCTCCTCTCACCAGTGAGACGCTCACATTCCCCAAACTCCCAGCATGCACCGAGAGAGAGAGAGAGAGAGAGAGAGAGAGAGAGAGAAAGAGAGAGAGAGAGAGAGAGAGAGAGTGTGGAGTCAGCTGTCTTAACCGTGGCTTGTGTACTGCAAACACATACCAGCTTCATCATTGTGTCTGTCACGCGACTCTGTTCCCCTTTCGGGCTCTGTCTTTACATTTATTTTGAAAGATGAAGCTCGTGATTATGGTAAGGGTCGTTACATTTCCGACGAGTGCTTGCGGTGTTCGGCCAATCACAATGCACTGTTTAAGCTGGCCAATCAGAGCAGACTGCGCTTGTCGGAAGGAGGGACTTTGTAGAAAACGAAGCGTTTGAGAGAGGCGGGGCATAGAGGACCTACAATAATGTACAGTATTTGAAAAATAATGTGTTTTTTGAACATTAAAGCATGTCAACATATTCTGTTACACCAAATACACAAAATAAGGATCTTTAAAAAAAGCATCATATGACCCCTTTAGTTTTTAGAACTTATTACATACAAGATCAGGGAAAGATGGTTGCATCTTTGACAATGAACATAATCATAATTTTTTGTCAATCATAATGACAAAAAAAAAATGAATATCATGGGTTTTGCGTACATCATAGTATGAGATTACATACACAGAAAAAAGCACAATGACTTTGAATAACCATAATATTCATATAATCATAACGTATAATTTTTTTTATTATAATTTTTTATATATGCCTGAGGGATGAAACGAGAGTTAAATTCAACAAAAAAAAATTGGAAATGGAAGCCAGTTTTGCTTGTGGATGAAATATTTTGCACATAATGTAAAGAAATTAACAACATATTCAAGAGATAACAATTTAGAGTTTTCGTAATCAAAAATATATCTTTGAGGATAAAACTGTGGGTCACAATAGTAGGGTTAAAAATATAAAAACTTAAATCAACCCAAATAATAGGGCAGCTGTTTCATCAACAAGACCACAAAATGAGCAAATTTCAACAACATCAAAATATTTACAGATAGATTATTTAAACCTGCCGCTCATATCTTTTAAGTTGCACTTGTTATACATTGTAAGTCACATGATAATGTCAAAATGGCGGCTGACATCCGGATCACATTCATACTTAAAATGATCAGGCTATAGAGTACATACACTTTTAACACAAATTAAGTAAGTACTTTTTGAAATTAAGTACATACTCAGTGAGTATGTGGTTTTGAATGGAGCCACTGTCTTTATGAATGGATCAACTGAATCATTGGCTCACTTGATTCATTCAAAAACAGATTCATTCTGGGACGAAACACTGAAGTGTTGCTCTGAGATGCACAAATGTTCTGCTCTGGCTTTGTTTGGAACTATTTCACATGCGGAACAGAAAAAAGAGACAATATTGTGTCTGAAATGTAACTCACTCAATTAACTTCTTGTTTGTTGAACTTTATTAATATCACATTTTTCCCTCCTCCCCATTACACAGCCTACCCAGATAGCACATACGTCTGCAAAATGTCTATTTAAGATCACTTCATCTGGAAAGACTCTGCTGTGTCCAAACATCTGATAGACATCTTTAAGATGTCAGTTTAGCATACATTCTAAATCATAAACATCTTAAAGACATCTTCTAAACGTTTATTTGACATCTGATAGGAAATGTCTGATGCTGGGATCTGATACTGTTGTAGCCATTAGAATAGTCCAGTTTTGTTTTTAATTGCAAAGTGGTTATATTTCTTTTCATTTCCTTATTAGGAACATTTTTTGGTTGTTAAATTTAAGTTTTGTTTTTTAAAGTGATGACAACATTGAGTTTACCACTTTTTTTTGTGATGAATTTAACCTTTTCAAATCAACACTCGATTTGCCTACAATAAAATCTATAGATATAAAAAAGTTGTTTTTAAATGTGCCATACAAATAAACAAAAGTTGAAATTAATGGAGGATATGGAGGATCCCTTGCATTTTTTTCCCTGATAACAGCGGAAACAACTTAAAATACACTGTCATAAGTAGTAGTTTCTAGGGAATACATAGGCTACTAGCATGTAATATAAGTAGTATCTATTTAATAGGTACTAGTATCTAAATGAATGAGTGCCAGTCTCTAATAAATAAGTACCAGTATCTTTTAAAAATATGATTTTTTTTGTAATGGGAAGTGCCCTTTCTCGTGACCAGTGTGCGCATTAAATTTCCACCCATATATTGAGCAAATTATTTATGCCAACTAACATCCTTTGAGTACTCTAGTTTACCGTATGTTTATGATAAAAAGTTGACATCATCGAGAAAAAAACTTAATAGTTGACAACATATAATGCTGGAATAATTAAAATATAATATAATAATAGTATGTGTTATTGTAATATTATAGCTAATATAATACAAAATGTTAACTATGCATGACGACGTAGGTATTAGTTTTGACATTACCATTCGGCACTTAACTATCCTTTGGGAAAGGGGAAAAGGAAAAACAAACTAGTGCTGTAACAAAGTTTCGGCCATCATTCTGACGGGGTCCGCTACAAGTGCAAGAAAATGATCTGGTGCACAAGCCAGGAAGAAGAGAAAAGAGGAGCAGAAAAAAAGTAATATATAGGTAAGAATAACATGTTAACGACTCTTCATGGTAGACATTGATGTTGGTGTACTATTCTAAAATAGTTTTTTTAACCTTATTACTGGCAACACTATAGCACTGTAGACTGTTTTTGCTTGTTTTAAACTGAAATATTCTCCTAAGTGTCTTGTAAAAGAAACCATGAATAGGACTGTAGTCTGAAGTCTAAAATAAAATAAAAAATTGAAATTGAAATAAATGTGACAATATTTAAATATGGAAATAAATGTGGGAATAAACAAATATAAAAATAAATTAACTCATATATTGAAAAACAAATAAAAATAAATACTGGACTGAATTGAATTACAAATTAATTATATTTGTTTTATTAAGTCATTTATTCATATATAATGGGACTATATGCACGAACACTGCTTACGTATTTCCGGTAGAATCTCAGCCAGCCGCTTCATTTCCGTACAGCGCAGTAGCGAAGCGTGCCAGCGGCAGACATATTGCAAACATGGGTGGCGCTAGGGAGGGGCTAGCAGGTGCTTCAGCACCACCAAGAAAGGTTTCTATTAAAATTATACGTTTATATTAAATTGATTAATACAATAACCTACTACTAAACCATGCTTTAGGCATATACAGTAGGTGTATAGCCTATTCCTTGCTCAAGCACGTGCATTGCCAAAAAACACCGGCAAAAGTAATGATTATGAATGTGCCTGGGGAAAAGAAGACATTTTAATTATTTATTAATAAACTAGTGCTTTCTCAGTCAGTGTCGGCTGCAAAGATGAAGTTACCGAATGCCGGCTCTGACTGGCCATCTCCACAGTAGCTAATGGACATACCTTTAATAGCCAAGAGAGAAATGTGTTTTATCTATTCAATAAAGACAGACATCTGAGACTAACTTAACTTTCCTTTAATAAACTTGTGACAAAAACTGTGGGCCATTGTCAGAGATGACGATGTCTGGAATACTCTTGACGGGCAAAGTGACCTTTCAGCTTTCTTATGACAATAGTAGATTTGATGTCTGGCAGAGAATCAATTTCCCAAAAATTGGAATAGCAGTCTACTGTAATTAGATAGTCCTTGTTGTCAAAAGTAAACATGTCCGTGCCTACCTTGGCCCAAAGTCTGTCCAGCATATGATATCATGTGGATGCAGTGTCTCCTTTTGCTGGTTACAGTCCACTGCGTGGCAGGTGTCACACTTCTGTACATATGATTTGATCTGCTCCTTCATTTCTTGCCAGTACACACACTCTCTGGCCCTCCTCAGGCATACTTCCACACCTAAATGAGAAGAGTGTATACATTGCGTTATTCCCCTCCAAAGTTGCTTAGGGATAACAGCTTGTTCACCCCTGAAAACAATTCCATCCTGGTGGGTCAGCTCCTCCTGAAATGGATAATAATGACCTATTTCTTGTGTTGTGTAAGCTTTGTTCTTTGGCCAACCTTGTAATATGGCTGTAATCAGTGTCTGCAAAGTTTTGTCCTCTTTTGTTGCAGAACAGATTAACCTATCCACTGAGATCGGTGCAGCCAGATCTAACTCTGCTTCAACAGATTGAGTGGGTGTGCTCTCGGGCAGATATGCTCTACTTAACGTGTCTGCTAGCCACATCTCTGGCCCTGGAATATACACAACATGCACATCGTATTTTTGAAGTCTCAGCATCATTCTTTGTAGTCTTTTAGGTGCACTCAGTGGTGGCTTACGCAGGATGTTTTCTAAGGGTTTGTGATCATTTTGTGCTGATACTTTCCGTCCGTATGTATAATGGTGTAACTTTTCCATCCCGAACAGTAGAGCTAATAACTCTTTCTCTATCTGTGCACAGCCCCGTTCTGTGTGTGTTAGTGCTCTGCTTGTGAATGCTACTGGCTTACCTCCTTGCATGAGTGCAGCACCTAGGCCTCCATCCGAGGCATCACATTGGATGGTAAGTTCTTCATCAGGGCTGTAATACTTTAACACTGTAGCATTTGCGATTGTTTCTTTTATTTTACAGAATGCCTCTTCATGCTGCACGGTCCATCTCCATTCACAATCTTTGTGCGTCAGCTGTCTCAGGACCTCACACTGGTCTGAAAGATGTGCACAAAACTTTGAGAGGTAATTTACCATCCCTAGTAGTCTCTGAACTGATTTGACATCTGTTGGTTTCGGCATGTGTGTTATTGCTCGAACTTTGTCAGGGTCTATTTTCAATCCCATCAGATGTCAGGAGGTGTCCGCATCCAGCGTAAAACGTGCCAAATCGGTTGTGCGGATCACTCCGCTGTGGCGACCCCTGATAAAAGGGAGCAAGCCGAAGGAAGAGAGAGAGAGAGATGTCAGGAGGTGTCCGATGTAAGAGATTTCTCTTTGTCTCAATTTGAGCTTGTCAGCATTTAGCTTGATACCTTTCTCTCTGCATAGCGCTAGAAAAGCTTTCAGTTTTTCATCATGGTCTCTCTCAGCTGATTCTTGTGTCTCTCCATGTCCTGTAATGAGCACATCATCAGCAATGATGTATATTCCTGGCAGGCCCTCTAATGCAAGTGTGAGCTTCCGCTGAAAGATTTCAGGGGCTGGACTTATGCCCATGGGCATACGCAGCCACTGATACCTGCTGAACAGGGAAGAGAATGTGGTGAGATAGCTGGATTCTTCCTCCAGTTTGACGTGCCAGAATCCACTTTTAACATCGCACACGGTAAACACTTTGGCTTTAGAAAGTTCAGGGAGTATGTCATCAATAGTGGGTAGTGGGAAATGACTGCGCTTTAAAGCTCTGTTTAAAGGTCTTGGATCTATACATACTCTGAGGGCTATGCTGGCATACTACGCTGGGCTTCTGTATGACCACCAAACTACTGATCCAATTCATACTCCTCCCTACTGGTGCAATGATTCCACTCTTGCAGATCTTCCTTCAAAGGTTTCATCATGGCCACTGGAACCCTTCTTTTTGGGAGCTGTACAGGTTTTACAGTGTTGTCAATCTCAATTTTGTATTCTCCCTCCAGGCAGCCATCACCCGTGAATACATCAGCATATTTAGTCTTTATCTGCAACCAGTCAGTGACCACTGGCTGGTTGCAGGTTTGTCTGTGATGACTATGCTGTCTATTGCAAGAATGTTCTCGTAATGCACTTTGATGAGCGTCATAGCTTCATTTGCTCTCTTCCCTATTAGGGGGACAGTACAGTTGTTATCCACCACCTGGAATTCCAGCCTGTACAGTTTGTGGTTTCTCGGGTTTCTGACTTTCAGTTTGCACTTTCCTAGTGGTCTCACTTTGCTTTGGTTGTACATTATTAGCACAGTCTTTGTATCCTCCAGTTTTATATTTGGGCTCAGCAGATTGATAGGAATTACATTACAGCTTGCTCCACAGTCGATCTGAAATTTCACAATGTCCTTTCCCTGCGTACAGCTGTGTTTTCTTTTCATTGTCTTTCTCTTTTTTGTTTACAGTCTCTGGGTTTGCTACACCAACAGTGAGAATGTCCTCATCATGGCTGGACTTACCATTGGTCTTGAATGGGCTGCAGCCCAGGGGCCCCGCCGTGTAGGACGCGTTTCAACTGCGCACATGGGCCAACCGGGGGCTAACAGCTTCCAGCTTCCAACTACAACATTTGAAGCCATAATCAAACAGCATAAACTGGAATTTATGATTTTTTTTCACATAGAAAAAGGACACACGTATTAAATCACGTCTGCACTGCGCCAAATCACAGTCTAAATTAATTAATTCTAAATTAATCTGAAGAGTTTTGAGCGCTCTCTCCCGTCCAAAGACTATAGAATACCCTAATATCTTACAGGGACTTTGTCCCGTCTCACTATACCACCACACAAAGTGGAGCAGAAATGTCATCAAAATGATTAAAAAAAATAAAAATAGCCATTTGCAGGGTTCGTACGGTCATGAAAAACCCAGAAAGCTTTGGAAAAGTCATGGAAATGTATTTTACAAATCTCTATATAATAGAATATATGTTTAATCACGTCCTGAATCTCGGTGCGGGATTGCGCATTTTGGTTTTACTCATTTTTGCAGGTTTCGAACGTTTGGAAAATTCCCACAAACTTTTATTTAATATGCAATGTAGGTTAGATGAGTTAAGAAAAAATCACACAGAATATCAGATTAAGTCAATCATTTGAAAACAGCATGAGTGGTTCAGCTGTACCGCGTCTTCACGCTCTCTCTCTCTCAAAATTGCCTGTCACTGGACTGTCACTTGCCTATTCGGGTCAGTGTTGCATCATCACAAAAGTTTATCATTTGCACTTTTTAAGTATTTTTAAACCATTTGGTACTTGCACGCTCCAAACTAGTTTTCTGGGCGCTCACGGCCACATCCAAAGTGCGTGCACATGATGCCGCCTCACAAACACCTCAAGAAAAAGTTATTGTTTTCATTGTTTCTGACTCAAGTAACCATGAATTTAAAAAAATAATGTTACATAAAGACAATTAAAAGGTCAGTAATTAATGAACAAGTTACTAGCAATAGCACAAGGATACAAATGAAACATGAATGAACTGCTAACCTACTGGCGGTTGAAGTTTCATGGTTTAAAAAGTAGCTCATAATTTCATTTTTGCAATCATTTAATATTTCTACATTAAAATGTTGTATTCAAACTTAACATAACTTATGCAAAATCCATCTATGGATTTTGTTTATAGTGATTTCATTTGATTGGTAATAGCCAACATGTTTTTTTATTCAGATTGAATTTATAAAATTTAAGAATCTGACATAATAATTCATTTTCATAATAATACATCGTTGTTTTTTTCTGGTCAGTGTTATTTCAGGGTTTTGATCTCTCAACTGAAGAGATCACATCCTGTTTATTGTATTATAGTGACATTAATATTACATCTAAACTTTGATTAGGCTAGACATGTTGCCTATTAATTGTATGGTGACCGTGATTTCATCAAGTACAACATGTTCCTGGATCAACATCCTTGTTGATCCTGGAACAACATTCCAATTAACCAATCAGAATTGAGGGATAACTTTTCGGGAAATATCTGTTTTAGGCTTACGATCAGGGTTAGGTGCTTCTACACCCTTGTTAATCAGCTATCATTTCACACTGATTTTAGGAATAAATTATGGGTAAGTTTAGGGGTAGGGATTGGGTTTAGTCTATATTTTTGGACAGTAATGTTGATCCTGGATCAACAAAAGATGTTGATCCAGGAACATGTCTTACTTGGCAAAATCACGGCGACCTAATTGTATACAGTATATGAACCTGAAAGCATATTTACATTTTTGTGTATTTTGTGTTACTCCATAATTATGTTCTAGTTGAGGGCATTTGTAGTATAGGTATGGGGCCCAAACATAACCTCAAGCCCAGGGGCCCCCGGCCCCATAAGTCCTGCCCTGACTACTGTTATCCTTTCAGCCAGAGCAACAGAGGGAGCACACAGACAGAAAATCGGAGTTATACGAGTTACACAGAATATATGAAATTTATGACATATGCAGATGCAGAAGTCCGGTATAAACAAAGACACATGGAGGAGGCAAAAATATTAAACCAAATAAATACATGATTATAACCACATATGATTTATCTAAGTTCTTCAAGCGGTCTCTGGTATTTTCATAAGCATAACATGTTTTTATTATAACAATTGTTAGCATATGCAGCCTTTAGCATCACGTATAATACATTTCTGCCTCATCTGGTGATCAGAATTCCCATTGGGTAGCAATCATAAGTTAATACAGACGCTAGTGTCTGAAAGTGAGTTTTGCCATTAAAATAGTTTTAAATGTCTTAAATGTTGATGCTAGTTAATAGCTTAATATGAAAACATGTGAAATGAACAGCGATGCCGACCGTCTCTAACATGGATAAACTTCTCCTTTGTTCATGACCACTCCTCTAGCCCCACTTTGGCCCAAGATATTCCCTGGCCGTTAGGTCCGAGGAAGCCTCGACGAGGCATGATCAAGCCCCGGAAGTGACAGTGGAAACGCGGCTAGCTGTGGCACGCACAAGCATGCCCACTTTTGGCCCGACAGTGGAAACGCTGCTATTGACTCCATTGTGAAAAAGACTCCATTGTTATCTCTTGTCTCCCCTGTTGCCTTGTCTGTGTGTTTGTGGAGTTGGTTCCTGACCTGCTTCCTGAGTCCTCCCTGGTCGATGTGAAGAGTTTTCTGACCTGTCAGGCATTTTTGTGCTTCATATGTTACCATCTTCTAGGCCTAGCCTGTGGTTCCTTGAGAAGATACCTAGTCTCCTTTTGCCTCGGAGTCAGGAGCTACCCCATCCCCGACCTGCCTGTTCTCCTGACGTGTGCTCTGGCCCATTGTGTGGACTGTCTTCCTGCTTCGTCCTCTTGTGTTCCCATTTTGTTAATAAACTCTGTTTCCCCTGTTCGTTCTGAGTTTGGGTCCTCCCTTGACAAACCGTGACACACAGACCAGCTTTGACCTTACCAATATGATGGACAGCTTACATAGCTAGAGTAGCCTATAGACAGTGGTTAAAGAAGCCTGTATAAATCTGACAGCAATTCTGTGTGAAAAATATGATATATTGTGTTAAGTAGGGTATATGGCACAGTTAGCATTATCTAGTTTATATATTATGTAAATGTGATAAAATACGTAAACAATAATTACAAATTACTTCAAAAGTAAATATGTAATTTATATCCCTCTCCCAATGGACTAAAAAAAAGTGACAAAATGGTCACAAATTACACACAGGAGCCCTGGTTTTATTTTTTATTTTTTTTAATGTGCATTTACAGCTATATGTATTGTTTGTACTTTACTTACACATACTCTATACAGTAGGCCTATGTTGTACACAAGACACTCTTGTGGTGATTTGCTACAAACAGTGATACATCTAAAAAAAAAAAAGTGTAGGCTAGCCAAAGTAGTTATCACACCTCAGAAGTATTAGAATACAGCTTGATGTTTGTTTATTCTCTTTATGACCAGAATGTTGCCCACATTTAAAAAAAAAAAATCCCCCAGTAAACTCTTTGAAAGGTTGTGGCTGTGCTCTCTTACACACACCACATATAGCTACACTCTGACATTATGTCAGTGCCAAAGACTTAAAGGGTTCATATGATGCGATTTCAAGTTTTCCTTTCTCTTTGGAGTGTTACAAGCTGATTGTGCATAGATAAGATCCCTGAAGTTGCAAAGACTAAAGTCTCAAAACCAAAGAGATATTCTTTATCAAAGTTAAGACTCTGCCACGCCCTCCTAAAACGGCTCGTTCTAACACGCCCCCACATATCTACCTCACTATGTGGGAAGATTAGCATAATGCGCTCAAATATCCATGCAAAGAAAGAAGGCGTGGTTTCAGTAACCGCAGTTAGTGTTGAAGCAGCCATGTCTCTGCGAAAGCAAAAGTTTTTTTTGGCCTTCCGAAAATAGATGCATTTAGGAATCGAGAGAGAGAGAGAGAGAGAGAGAGAGAGAGAGAGAGAGAGAGAGCGGTGTGTGTGTGCGTGCGTGCGCGAGAGAGGGAGCAGTGTGTGTGCGTGGGCGCGTGAGCGAGCGAGAGAGAGCGGTGTGTGTGTGTGTTTGTGTGCGTGCGCGAGAGAGAGAGCGAGAGAGAGAGAGAGAGCGAGAGAGAGAGAGAGAGAGAGAGAGAGAGCGAGAGAGCGAGAGCGAGCGCGCGAGCGCTTA
>NW_015505867.1:49876-55375 GCF_001515645.1 Sinocyclocheilus grahami
AGTGGAGTCAGCTGTCTTAACCGTGGCTTGTGTACTGCAAACACATACCAGCTTCATCACTGTGTCTGTCACGCGACTCTGTTCCCCTTTCGGGCTCTGTCTTTACATTTATTTTGAAAGATGAAGCTTGCGATTATGGTAAGGGGCGTTACATTTCCGACGCGTGCTTGTGGTGTTCGGCCAATCACAATGCACTGGGTCAGCTGGCCAATCAGAGCAGACTGCGCTTGTCGGAAGGAGGGACTTTGTTGAAACCGAAGCGTTTGAGAGAGGCGGGGCATAGAGGACCTACAATAATGTACAGTATTTGAAAAAGAATGTGTTTTTTTAATGTTAAAGCATGTCAACATATTCTGTTACACCAAATACGCAAAATAATAATCTTTAAAATAGCATAATTTGACCCCTTTAATATTATTTATACATTTTAATTAGACCTTGGGTTAAAAAAATTTAATTAAAATTCAATTTTCTCTTGGGTCAGAATTTTTTGCCATCATCAATGTTGTTGTCATAACAAGTGAGTGTTATATCATAAGGCCCTGTGTTTTTGTTAAGTAGCATTCACACAAAGCTTGACCACTGGAAATATGACTGGAAATAGCTATTAAACTCCCATAACTCCAATCCTTGACTAAATTTAAGTCATGTTGAAATATTTCATACCATTCAATAGTTACTCTGACCAGGGTTGGGCAAAGATACATCAAAATCTATTTTAAAATAAAATACCAAATACCTTAATTTTAAGTGTATCAAAATAAACTACAAAATACAGCAGCCACACCAAGTGTCAAAATAAACTACTGTATTTTTGTATTTTAAAAATACTACAAAATACTTTTACGAGGGTACCTTCCATCAATTGGCCTATTTGATCTATCCCTTCACCATTATACTGACTCAGTTGATTAAGTAAACAATGTTTGATAGCAACAGCTTTTATCTGCCCGAGTCATGCAATAAATCTGACATATGCAACCAGTTAACAGATCAAATATTCACATATCCCTGTGTTCCCCAGATGAAGGTTAGTTTTAAAGTAACCAAACAGTTTAAAGTTTAACAGTTTGCGAATGACTCATTATTGTAACCTAATTTAGTTACTTGGTGTTTGGTAATGAAGGGCCTACTTTGCATCAGCAACACTGACTCAATGACAAACAAATCATTCATAAGAAGACAACTGATGGCCCCTGAATTCATAGCAAGTAGTTTCTAACTTAATCATTTGATTGTTAATCATAAATATAATAATATATTATGTGTCAGGCAGTCATTCATGCAATGGTATGCAAAACCATGATCCTACTAAACAGCTACTAAAATTAGGGTACAATATTCAGCAATCAAATGTTTATTTATCAATCACTGGACAGTTATTTGGAAGTTGAAAACAAACATTTTAGCATTACAACAATTATTAAATGATCAGTATGTTTTGATTTTAAAATGTAGCCAGAAACGTAATCAGAAAGTAGCAACAGAACTTGTTAAGGATTATTAACGGGTTAGTTCACCAAAAATGAAAATGATTTTACTCACCCCCGAGGCATCCTAGGTGTATATGACTTTCTTCTTTCAGACGAATCCAGTCGGAGTTATATTAAAAATAGTCTTTGATCTTTCAAGCTGTTTAATGCCACTCAGCGGGTGTTGCATGCATCAGTCCAAAATAACTTTAATAAAAATCGCCCATCCATAAAAAAAAAGTGTCTCATACGGCTCCGGGGGGTGAACAAAGGCCTTCTGTAGTGAATCGATGCGTTTTTGTAAGAAAAATTAGTTTTTTGCATTTGTTTTTTGCATCAGCCCGGAGCTGCTTCTGTGTACAACAGTGAGTGCAAGCTAGATTAAAGTGATTATTACGTTTTAAATATGGATATTTTTCTTACAAAAACGCATCGATTCGTTACAAAAGGCCTTTGTTCACCCCCCGGAGCCGTATGAGACACTTTTTTTTTATGGATGGGCGATTTTTATTAAAGTTATTTTGGACTGAAGCAATGCAACACCCGCTGAGTGGCATTAATCAGCTTGAAAGATCAAAGACAATTTTTTATATAACTGAAAGAAGAAAGTCATATACACCTAGGATGCCTTGGGGGTGAGTAGAACACAGCCTAATTTTCATTTTTGGGTGAACTAACCCTTTAACCCAACTCCAACCACTGAATCTATTGAGAGCCATAGAAGTATAGAGGACACATACACATATACACTAATAATAAGTGCAATTGCACCATACACATCACATTTTATTGCTCATTCATCCATTCCTTTTCCACTCTAACGTTTCAATAATGCCTGCCCACTAAAAGGTGCAGGGATATATTTGTTTACCACGAAAGGCCTGTCTATGTAAACGATTTAGAAAAAGTTCAGTCGATTCACACTTTATATCATCACCATGATATGTATTGCCATATTACCCAGCCCTAACATGCAGTAATGCTTTAAACACATTTTTACAAGCTAGTTGATGAAAACCAACAACCAATTAAGGCCAATCTGAATGATGCACTATTTTAACTTTAATCAACATGTACAACTGACCATGACATTCTCACTTTATCTTATTTTAGAAAAGTCCCTCACCCAATGCTGAATGGAGCTGTACAGCTGCAGCTCATGTGATGAATGTTGGGGTTGGGGGGAGGGGTGTGGTGTGGTCTGAACTAAATCAGCACCCTGATAAAGAGGTTGACTGGCACAAAGTATTTTATGTATTTTGAAAATACAAAAATACTAATCTTAAATGTATTTAAATACAAATTACATTAGATTTTTGCCAAAGGCTTTAAAATACAAAATAGTATTTTGCATTTTAAATACATGTATCTGAAATACTGCCCATCCCTGACTCAGGCCACTGCCTGTGTATTCACAGTTCAGGGATCATGCATATTACTAGCATATCAGCTGTTTATTAGTAATTATAAGGCACATATTAATGCCTTATTCTGCATGACCATATTTTAGATTGTAGTTAATAGTTAATAGTTAATAGTGAGAATTGGTCCCCAAACTAAAGTGTGAACAAAACGGCCACTCCTGATCCTATTATTTTTCAAATCCATTTCAGTAGCACCTTCATTAACAACACAGTTGACAGTTATCTTATACGACAGAACTATTTTATCAGTTCACAAACCCCCTGCATTCCTACATACATTATAGTTTTATATCTAGTGTTTGAGGACATGTTGAATATTGGCATAAAAGGGATAGGTCATCCAAAAATGAAAATTCTGCCATCACGTACATGACTTTACTTCTTCTTCAGAATACAAAAAAGATATTGTGGTCACGCTTTAGTTTGGCGATCAATTCTTACTATTAACTATTAACTCAATAAACTCCTAATTTGCTTAGGTAGTAAGGTAGTTGTTAAATTAAGGTATGGGATAGGGTTAAGGGATTGAAAATATTGTCATGCAGAATAAGGGCCCGATCAGACAGAACACGTTTTTCAGGTTTGAAAACACGAAAAACACAAACTTTTTTATTATTTTTTTTAGAAAAGAGCAGTGCGCTGCATTTTTTTTTCTTTTTAATTTTTTTTATGTTGTTAGGCAACCACCGAATCGGCTGTCCTGTCAGTCTAATCAAGGATTATAGCGTGAGCTTTCTAAAATCTTTGGTTTGCTGTTAAGTAAACTGTCATATTAGCAGAAACCTTTAAAAAATATATATAGCTCCGGGCAACCCGCAACAGCCAGCACAAGTTTCTCCTCCATCACTGCAGTCTCCAGACATTCCAAGCAACAATGGACTTCCGTCACCACAACGGAAGGCAGCCTCTCCATTCATTCAATTGGACAATGGAAAAAAATGCAAATGACATTGTACGCTTTTCCACTCAGAGTTGATTTTTTTTTCAACTTCAGGCGCTCAGAGCGCTTCTACAAATACGCGAGGCACAGCAGGCAGCTAAAACATGAGGCGCCCGGGGAGCATAAACAGCATGCAAAAAGCTCACTGCCAATAGAAAACAATAAAAAAAAATGCACCTCTCACTGCAAAAAACAAGTTCTGTCTGATCGGGGCCTAAGGCATTAATATGTAAGTACTAATAAACAGCCAATATGCTACACTGTAAAAAATGATCGTGATTTTAACGGTAAAAGACTGTAGAAATGCCACAGTAAAAACCTGTTAAATGATTTACAGTAAGTTTCCTTACAATATACGGTGAATAACTGTAATAGATCTAACCTTTGTTTTAGAGAAAGTAGCCTCAGAATCAACACTCATAGACTGTCTGAAATCACACCCTACACTCTCATTCACTATTCCCTACATTAGTTCACTATATAGTCCATTAGACCGAGGGATTGAAAACAAATGAGTGAATTCAGACACTGATGAACAGCTGAATCACTGAAGGAAAGAACAAGAAACAAAACTACAACTGAACTCCACAAACAGCACTACCAGCTTCACTCATTACTAACCAGACTCACTTTATTTCTGTCATATATCTACAAAAATTCTTTGAGAATTAACAGAGGTTTATATTGTATCGAAAATGTTTTGTTTCGGCCATTTTGGCGATCAGTGGTTGCTTTAGTTGGGCTCTTGACCCTTGACTCTTTAATGTTAGTTTTTCTCTGCTGTTGTTTGTGTGGGTGTAAAGCACGTTTGTTATGACAAGAAGAGCCGAGAGGAATGGTAATGAAGTGGTTTTGATAACTATAAATGATGATGAAATCATCATCTCATGATCTGATTCACTGATCTCAATTAGTGTCTAAATATATAGGTCATTTAATATTTTTTTTGTTTATGGTACTACTACTATTCTACAAGATATGTTGACAAACTATTGTGAAGAAATTTAAAACCATTTTATGCAGAAAACCTTTAGAGCTACAGTACTATTTAGACACACACAGACATTAAGAATCAGCACATGAATCTCAACAATGGTGACTATTATTAATAAAAAAAAAAAAGATAAATCATACTGCAATGCATGCTGGGTGCCAGTACAAAACTCCCAGCATGCATTGCAGCATGAAAAAAATGTTTTGATTGTCACCAATCTTGAGATTCATAGGCTGACTGTTGATGTCTGTGTGTGTTTAAATTCTGCCATAGCTCAAAGCTTTTATTTGTGCATTTTGTGCTTAGGAATATTTCACAATGATTGCGGTAGTGTCTGGTGCAATTCAAAAGTATTAGTTATATGTTACACACATAATAAGAGATTAAACATTAGGTGAGATCAGTGAATCAGACTAGTTCATGATGGTCTTGACATCACAATATATAGGTCATTTAATATTTTTTTTGTTTATGGTACTACTACTATTCTACAAGATATGTTGACAAACTATTGTGAAGAAATTTAAAACCATTTTATGCAGAAAACCTTTAGAGCTACAGTACTATTTAGACACACACAGACATTAAGAATCAGCACATGAATCTCAACAATGGTGACTATTATTAATAAAAAAAAAAAAGATAAATCATCCTGCAATGCATGCTGGG
>NW_015505867.1:55478-65282 GCF_001515645.1 Sinocyclocheilus grahami
ATTGTCACCAATCTTGAGATTCATAGGCTGACTGTTGATGTCTGTGTGTGTTTAAATTCTGCCATAGCTCAAAGCTTTTATTTGTGCATTTTGTGCTTAGGAATATTTCACAATGATTGCGGTAGTGTCTGGTGCAATTCAAAAGTATTAGTTATATGTTACACACATAATAAGAGATTAAACATTAGGTGAGATCAGTGAATCAGACTAGTTCATGATGGTCTTGACATCACAAACACCAGTTTTATCTGATCATAGATTCTTTTGGCTTTTCTTGCTATAAAAACTGCGTTAAACAAACACAGCTAATTTAAGCAACCAAAGAAAAACTATTTTTAAAAAGTCAAGGTTCAAGAGTCCAACTAAAGCAAACACTGATCGCCATTATGGTGACTTCAAATGAAAGTGCAACACCTAAAATCACAATAAGAGCTTTTGTACACCTATGACAGAAATAAAGTCACAATGGTTAGTAATAGGAAGCTGGTGGTGTTCTTTGTGGAGCTGTTTAATCCTCCTCTGCTGTTGATTTAATCTTTGGCTTTGGCTGTAAATTGTGTTTCTCTGCTCTTGTTTCTCTTTCCTTCAGTGATTCTGCTTGTTAACAGGTGTTCATCACTAATGCCCAATCCTCATTTAATTATCTCATTAACTTCATCACCGCTTCAGTGTCACTTCAACACTGTGTGGACACATAAGTGCTCTTTAAAACTGAGGATTTTGCTGTGGGATTAAAGGGGTTAAATGTGTGAGATGAAGAAAAACACTGTGAAATGTATTTTTAACAGAAATATTCTGTTAATTTAATTTACGGAAGCAAACTGTAAAAAACTGTAGATTACTGGCAACCACAGCTGCCGGTATTTCACCGTAAAATCAAGAAAAGAAAACAGCAAAATACTGTAAAACCTAACAGTCAACGTCCTGTTGTGTTTTGTGGGTCACCCTTGTGCTGGAGAGCAGAGCCTGTGTTTAAGTAAAGGACGGACAGAGAAACTGATGTTATGTTGTTTTATTTAAAGGCAGTAACTGTGTAGTTACTGATGCAGTGTGAATCTCTTCAATAATTTCAATCACACTTGAATGTGTGCTGCTGTTATCTGCAAGAGATTTGAGTTGAATTGATGCTTTTAATGACTTTGCATAAATCACTAGGTTTTTCTTCATGGACTTAAGCAAAATAGTTCTTAAGACCAATATGCTTGCGCTACTTAAACATTATAAATTTTAGTTTATAAACAAATGCCAATTGGCCAAATTAAGTGCAGTCGGTTTCCGCAAATAAAATGAGTTAACTCGATGGATTGCATATTAACATTTTATCAGTCAATGAAATACAGTTTTTCACTGTAAATTTAAACAGTTCTGTAAAACCTAAAATGTTGCTACCGTATTTTTCACGGTAAGGTTCTGGCAATCATAGCTGCCGGTATTTTACCGTAAATTGAACAGTGTAGTAATACACATGCTAATAAGCAACTAGTCAATAGTGAGAATTGGTCCCTATACTAAAGTGCTACCGATATGGTGCTAAATGTTGGTAACCAGAAAGTATCGGTGACCACTGACTGGACAAAAATAAAAAAACACTCTGATGTTTCTCTTTTATGTTCTGCAGAGGAAAGAAAGTCATTACCGGTTTCAAACGAGGGTTTCAAACGCGAGGGTGAATAAATGATGACAGGATTTTCATTTTTGCATGAACTATGCCTTTAGAATGTACACATAAATAAGCAAACATAAAATACAAATAAGTATATTATAGAGCTTTTTCATTCACTTTTTTATATTAATCGCATACAACTGTTACTAAACTTTTTCTGGGGGGAAAAATTAACAAAAAGAATAATTTCATACTTGTCCATACACCGAGTTATATCTTTCCAAGTACTGACTGTTTTGAGTCTGTATCCTTCCTCTCACCGGTGCCTGTGACTAAAGTGGAAAAGAGAAATTAAACTCAATTACTTATTGATCTAAGGAAATATTGTTTGAATGAAAATAATTTATAACTATTCACGCAAAGGGAAAAACTTACAAAGTCCTGTTCCATTTCTCTGTGACTCTGTATGCTCTTTTTACATCTCCTTTAAATATAACATATCACATGTTATAATTTTTTTTACTGTATTTGAAAATAGCTTGTTGTTCTTACATTTTCATGTTTAGTTACACAAATATTAATAAAACAAATACATATTTTAATTAAACAAATATTAATTAGATGTTCTCAGCTTTCCATCTCTCTACTCATCACTTTCATCTTTGATGTGTTTTAAATTAGCAGAGATAACGCAATAAAGCTGGAGAATGAAATATATCCATACTCATGAAAATATGATGTGTTTAATAGCACATATGAATAGTTAATGAAACCTGCAATAAATAAACAATCTCATTACTTCATCATGGTTTAAGTCTCTCACCTGTGAATGCAGATGCTGATTGTGATAATTAGACAGATCATAATGACTCCAGAACACGAAATGATGATGATGATGTACAACGGCATTTGTTTGAGTGATTCTGATCTGATCTGGATTTCTGACAGATACAAAAGAGTCAAATATTCACGATGCCAACCAAGACTCTAATGGTTACTAGTCACTAGTTAAAACCACACTTACAGTTGCTTCACTGAACTAGCTTTATATAGGTAAAATCACATAATAACCTGTCATTGTTAATGTCCATCTTATTGCTGCTGGGTAACAGCTGTAGTTTCCTGCATCAGATGCTTGTATTTGATGTATTGTTAATTCTCTTGGAGCTGCTTGGTCGATGTGAATCCTGTTTGAGCTGAAGTTTCTCAGTGTTCTGTTACTTTCAGAGTCCTGCCTAAAAATAACAAAGCTGTTCATTTTCCATGTGAAATCATCATCATATTGGGTTTTGTTGCAGTGAAGTGTAACTGTTTCCCCCACAAACACTGTTTTGTTGATGTGCTGCTGAATCCTTTGCTCTTGATTGGATTTGGAATAATCTGAAGAAAAAAAATCAGGCGGTAAGACAAACGTGTGAAAACACACATGCACAAGCTGATGAGACACCCCTGCTGCTCATGTCCTTAGTCACTGTTAACTGTCACAAGAACATCACACATCACACAACACAAAACCAAACAATGACAAAAAACTATGTAACAACATACCTGCATTGGTCAGCAAAGTAAGGATGACACTCAAATTCAGATGCAGGATCCTAGTTTGAAAAACCTTCATGACAGCAGCAGGTAGAAATGAACCTCTCACTCTCCCTTCAACATTTCAAGCACTTCTGATTAAACTCAGAGAGTCTGCAGACAGGAACAAGAGGAAGTGGTTACATGAGAGTGGGACACCACCAAGAACCACTGAGCTCAAGAGAACAACGTGATGATCAGAGTGTGAAACAGCTAAAGATACTGATTATTGCAGCTGCTCTTTGAACAGGACACATGCAAGGAATATCTACAGTAGGTTTTAGCTGCATTTTGATCAGTTATATTGTTTATATTATTGAAATATACACAATATAGTTTTTTTTCAAGAGTTATATTTTTATATTATTGAAATATACACAATATAGTTTTTTTTTCAAGTATATGATAGGTCCATATAGCTGTTTCACCATTTTTGTTCACCGCAGTTTTCCTCTCATTCAAATTTTTTTTTTTATAAATATATATATACACAAACTACAAGCTCATAAAATCATGTATAAAATTATTAAACAACAACAAAAATGTAGTTTGAAATAGTTTGACATAGAGTACAGCATGTCAACACCATGCCAACTTCTTAAAAGTATTCTTAAAATGTCAACTGTCTTATAATTGTTTATTGCTATATATTTAAGTTCTAATATGGCAAAAATGATTTTTTTTTACAGTATGTCTGAGTAGCACAACGTAGCACTTCAGACTCGGAACAAATATATGCAATGCCTTCATAGAGTAAATCACCCAAACATTCATGTGCATATAATGAATTAAATTTATTTAGGGTCAATACTAATATTTTCTTTAAATTGAACCGTTAAACTTAGTAGTGCACATTAAAACAGCTTCTTTGATGAGTTGTGAGGCAAGACTCATAACCCACACACTTCCTGTATTCTAGGACCTCCGTACCATAGAAAACATTTGTGGACCAATGCACAAGCAGTTGTCTATTTGTATGCTTCTTTCACAAAACCATTTAATTCTAATTTTAAACTATTTAAGTTATTTTGAATCACTTATGAGGACCATGTTCAGTATTTTGACTGGACTTCTTCAGTGTGGGTGAAAATGAAAAAGGGATGTAAGAATGCAAAGTTCACCGTAGTTTAATAGTAATTATAAAATGGATGGTTCCAGTTCTGGATGCTGATGCTCTGATGCAAAACACCTCTACGCCATATTACTGTGCAGCTCCCATGTAGTTATGTTTTCTGTGTGGCAACATTGTATCATAGGCTGTGTTGTCCAGTGGAAGGGAGTCATTTGAATTTGCATAGCAATATAAAATTTTAATGAAAATGGAAAAAAAAAGTGAAAAAAAAGCGCAATAAAGCACTTATGTTTAACAACACCCCTTTAGCTGTGACTATATCGAGAACATAGCACTTGGCATACTTCATTAAAATAATCTTTTGTGTGAGAATGGAAAGTTCTGTAAAACGATCAGGTTTGTAGTTAAATGATGCAATGTGGTGAATAAATTCCACTGGTCAAAGCTGTGAAAGAAAACGTGCAAAGACCGTTGTATGGTTTTCCGCCTGGCTTAGCGTCATAGAAGAAGCAGACATGAAGCAAACAGAACAAAAACCACTACAACGTGAGGTGTAGATCTGGGCTTGTAACTGAAAGGATGTTGGTTCAATTCATGAGCTATTAAACACAATAGACATCTTGCTATTTTTTTCACATGACTTCAACTATTGACTTGTTTTAGTTTAAAACAAAAGATTGTGTCATCATCAGTACAGTAATTAGATGATTCAATATATATTTGAACAACAGATCATTTTAAATGTTCCAATTAAAACTTTTAAATACTATTTAAGAACCAATATATATATTTTTTTTGATATTCATACAAACTTTGTTATTCATACAAACTTTGTAACATTAAAAATGTTTATATAAAATACAATATGATATTGAAAAAGTAACTAAAAGCTCTATATAACTCTTTTTAAATAATAGTACAGAGTGAAGTAGCCAGATCTTTGACTAATGGCACATAGTGTGCTCCACAGTGCAGCTTTTTCTGGTGAAGATCCACCCACCTAAACAGGAAGCGTCTATCTGATAAATATATAAAGCGACCAATCAGTTTGTTTTGTTTTTTATAGACCGTTTAGGGGTGAGTTTATCACAAGTAGTTAATATCACAATAATAGAATGCCATGTAGCAAAAATTGCACAGCAGTGTTTTTCACAATTTGTTTGCACAGAAAACAGCAACGAAATTAACAGAAACTTTGTGATAACAATTTCTGTTCTTCCAAAAGTAATCAGGAGTATTTCATAAACAGAATTAAAGCAGAATACACTGTTTGTCAGTAATTTGATTACTTGCTAAGTGTCTCTAACAAAACTGTGAATGTATTTCAAACATTTTATGTCACTGGCAAACCTTAGCAAATCCAGTGCATCAACCTGGTACCTTATGAACACAACTTCCTTTCCAAGTTCACCCAAACTGCTGGAAATTGCGTAGAAGCCTGCCAGACAGATTTTTTTAGACAGCATTTGGCAGTTTTATAGCAGTCAGACTGTGGGTGGTCCGTGGGCATATGCTCTGAGACTGCAGGTAAACATTGTGTGACCCTATGTTCATGAAGTGAAGAGTGGCAGAGCTGTCAAAAAATAAATCATCCTGGAATCACAAAGCCGTTGACCTAAAACCACAGAGAAAGTGCCTTTATGAGGCCTAAAGAGCACAGGGAGAAGAAATTCTGACATAAGGTTGACTGCTTCACACGGTCATGTTCCACTGAAACAGCTTTGCTGGAACTGAACAATAGCACACTAATTATATTAATGCTATTCTGTAAGTATAACATTTTGTCATGTGACAAGAAAAGATAAAGTAGAAAGTGTAATTAGACAGTATTTACACTTAAACTCTAGACTAGAGAAGCACTGCTTACCAAACCACTCACAGTCCTTTCTCGGATCACCTAATGCATTTTGCACACAACACTGAAAAGAAATTTCTCAATCTAAACTCTTTTCTGAGTTGAAGTAAAGTGAACATCTGATTATTTTTGAAAATTGCTGGAAACAACAACAACGTACCTGAAAATGAATAGATGAAAGTAGATGGCGGTGTTGGTTCCCATCAGCTTCGCCTTGGCAAAAAAGTTGTGCTTGAACACAACGACGGCCAACAAACTTGTAAATTCTGTTCCTGAGTGAGAGATAAAAACTGTCCACAACAGCAGATGACAGTAATCTGTATTTGTCATTAAAAAAGGGAATTTTAACTAATAAAGCAAATATACAAACCATAAAACAGAGCTAGTTTACCGCATTTGCGGTGCTACGTTTTTTCAGTGTGAAACGGAGCGGCGTTTGCTTGTTGCTGCTGGACGCTTGGCAACAGATAGCTAATCAGAAATTGAGCATCAAGGCTCATGTCACATCAGTAACAGGAAACGCGTGTTGTGTGAACAGCAGCCAGTGAGAGAAAAGTAAGAAATGTCAAAAGACGTAGAGCATGTGAACTGGAGTGATGAGGAGATGGTATTATTCTTACAGTTATGGTCAGAAAAGTCTGTTCAAGACAAATTGGAGGACCTACGCAGCGACATTTTTTTTAATAACTGGCAAGATGCAGGAAAAGCCGCCTGCTGTTCATCCAATCAGTGGCAGTGACAGTGACACCGCAAATATGCAAATAAGAACGTTAACCCGGGGTTTAGGAATGTACAGTGTGAAACGTCTGTTAATGAATTCCCAGGATTAACAGTTAACCCCAGGTATAGCATGAGCAGTGTGAAACGTGATTACAAATAACCCAGGTGTCACGAATCCGGTCCATGCACTTCCGTTTGCTCACCACCAGAGATCACCTGCTCACTACTATGGACTCTTGCACCACACTACTGTTGCACTTCACCCGGACTACAGTTCCCATCATCCATTGCACTGATTACACACACACACAGCTGAATGCACTGATTACACACACACACACAGCTGAATGCACTGATTACACACACACACACAGCTGAATCCAATTAGACATGCTACATAAGCCATGGACTACCTCTCTCTCACTGCCGAGTATTGTTTAGCATTTATCACTGTGATAGCTAATAGCTACTTTACGGAGCCTGCTCTAGTTTGCATAGTCTAGTCATAGTCTTACCTTGCCTGTTTTCCTGGTTCCTGATTCTTGCCACATATCTTGGATTAACCCTTTGTCTTGCTATTTCGCACTGTGTTTGCACCTCGCCTGGACTATTGCTTGTGTACCCTCTTGTCAAGCCCTCTGGATACTGTTCGCCGATCGAAGACCCATGCTAGCCCTAGGAATATTCTTTGACTTGTCTGTGATATATCTGTTTGCCGTTGTTCGGACCTGCCTGTGTTTTTGACTATGTTTATTAATAAAAGCTTGCACGCCTCTCGTCTCATCGGCTCCGTAACACCAGGTTTCGGATTACCCAGGGTTAACAATTTCAAGTGTGAAACCCCCTTATGTGTAGTAATAGAAGTACAAGCACTGGTGTAACTATAAACCAGTATGTATTTATATGCTCTGGTTAGAAGAATAGTTTCATTTGCAAATTAAATAGCAGTTATTTGTTATATTTTGTCATACATCACCATGCATATCTAAATAATTTAAACTGTATTGTCATTAGCATGTGCAGAAGATGTGGGTAAAATATGTCATAATAAGAAACCCTTGCTGCCCAGAGTGTGTGGTGTTCATGACAGTACCCACATACATCCTGAGAACAACATCTTTCACATTTCCTGGCTGACATGAGGGCATTTAGACCTACACCAAACACTAATATATTGAAGGGTGTTGTTCAGGATGACACACAGTGGAGTGACTATATTCATAATATAGCACTGCCTTTTGCTTTTATAAAGTGCTATTTACACATTACAAAGACACAAGTACAAGTTTTTAATAAAACATTAGTATTTATTATGGCCAAAATCTGTCCTGGTTAGCATCAGTAAAGATAGCAGTGGTGAGAACGATCTTTGATCAAGATGTTTGAGAAAATTAGACATGCCAGTATCAAGCCTGTAATTCCATTGTAAAAGCGAAGAGGGCACGTTTACAATGCTTGAGACATGATCCAGCATCTTAAATACATCCAACAGTTACATAGAGAAGCCTTAATATTTTTCTGGGCTAGCGTTTTTGTTTTTTGTTGTTTTTCCATGGATGCCATATTCAGCCAGTGTCTTTTGGACAGTGACTTTTATTGATGCAAGAGAGGACTGCAGTTCTTGCATGTTGTCCGTGGGTCTTTTGTGACTTCCTGGATGAGTTGTCGCTGTGCTCTTAGAAGAATTTTGTAAGGTTGTCCACTTCTGGGAAGGTTTGCTACTGTTCCGAGTTTCTTCCATCTGGACATAATGTCTTTTTTACTGTGGTTCTTTTCAGAGCCTTTGAAATTGCTTTGTTAATCTTCCCAGACTGATAGAGTTCAATCCACTTCCTCTTCCTCCTCCTCCTCATCATTATTATTGTTACGGGGCTGACAAGACGTGAGACGTGTGGATCCATAAGCAAGCTTTATTTAAAGCAGAGGAGGTCAGAAACACAGGCAGGGTCAAAACAGTGGCAAACAGGTATATGGCGGGCAAGACACAAGAATAATCCTAGGGCTAGCGAAGGTCCATGAACGGCGAACAGAATCAAAAGGGGCAAGCCTAGAGGGAGAAATCCAGGAAAACAGGCGAAGATCAAAACTGAGAAAACAGACCAGACAAGGCAAGGCAAGGCAAAACTAGGCTAGGAGGCTAACAGGGCTCTGTAGAGTAGCTATCAAATGATAGGCGCTAAAAAAAATACTCGGCAGAGGGAAGGGATCAGAGTGAGTGTTAAATAGTGAGTGAGTGATATGAAACAACTGTGTGCAACCACCTCTGGAGATGTTGTAGCCGGTGCCGCTGCCTCTAGCAAATCGGCGGTGGAGTACATGGCCCAGATGCACCATAAAGCGATCCCCATTGTGGAAAGCGCTACAGACAGGGGAAATAGTTCAAAAGCTGGAGGGCTTGAGAGCGCTGGTTTAGGGATGCCAGCTGCATGTGCCGACACCAGCGGTGGGTTCTCCATGCTGGAAGCCAGTCTGGGATACCGAAGAACTGACCTTGATACTCTGGGTGTAACAGACAGGACGTGACATGTCTCTGGATGATCGGCTGTGATGTGACGTGACTCTGGACGAACAGCTGAGACGTGACAAGGCTCTGGCAGATCAGCTGGGACTTGACTAGACTCATGAAGATCAGCTGTGACTTGACTTGACTCATGAAGATGAACTGTGACTTGACTTGACTCATGAAGATCAGCTGAGACTTGACTTGACTCATGAAAATCAGCTGAGACTAGACTTGACTCATGAATATCAGCTGTCACTTGACTAGACTTATGAATATCAGCTGTGACTTGACCAGACTTCTGATAATAAACTGTGACTCGATTTGACTCAGGAAGATCAACTGTGACTAGACTTGACTCAGGAAGATCAGCTGTGACCTGACTTGACTCATGACAATCAACTGTGATTAGACTCGAATCAGGAAGATCAACTGTGACTAGACTCGACTCATGAAGATCAGCTGTGACTAGACTT
>NW_015505867.1:65374-71393 GCF_001515645.1 Sinocyclocheilus grahami
AGTATTCCTCCGCGATACCCACAGTGAATGGAGAGCCAACAGTCAACAAAGCAAAGTCCAAAAAACAACTCAGTGATGAACGCGGACCCTCGTGAATGAGTTGAAATTTTAGTGGTTGATTAATGCCAGTACAGAAGAAATCTATCAAAACATAGTCTGGTAAATCAGAGTGATAGGTAATGTCCAATGTCCAGATACTCTTGAATGTAGTCCTCGAGCGAGTGGGTGCCCTGCTCGAGGGCTAACAACAGCCTTGCAGTGTCCATACCTGGCCAATGTCCATATGAGAAGCTGCTGGATCCTTGTGTGGCCAAGTATTCTGTTACGGGGCTGACAAGATGTGAGACGTGCGGATCCATAAGCAAGCTTTATTTAAAGCAGAGGAGGTCAGAAACACAGGCAGGGTCTAAACAGTGGCAAACAGGTATATGGCGGGCAAGACACAAGAATAATCCTAGGGCTAGCGAAGGTCCATGAACGGCGAACAGAATCAAAAGGGGCAAGACTAAAGGGAGAAATCCAGGAAAACAGGCGAAGATCAAAACTGAGAAAACAGACCAGACAAGGCAAGGCAAGACAAGGCAAGGCAAAACTAGGCTAGAAGGCTAACAGGGCTCTGTAGAGTAGCTATCAAATGATAGGCGTTAAACAATACTCGGCAGAGGGAAGGGATCAGAGTGAGTGTTAAATAGTGAGTGAGTGATATGAAACAGTTGTGTGCAATCAGTGAACCAGCTGTGTGCAATCAGTGCAATGAATGATGGGATATGTAATCTGGGGTGATATGCCACAGTGTGTAGTGCGAGAGTTAATGAAAATGGAAAGGGTGACCTCTGATGGCTAGTAGACAGAAGTTCATGGACCAGATTCGTGACAATTATCATTATTTCTAGAATTTCTTTCACCTTTGGCATAGTGTGTTACTGGGTAATACCTTTTAACCAACTTCATGCTGTTGAACAAGTTCTTTATAAGTGTTGATTTAATTGAACAGGGCTTGCAGTAATCAGGCCTGGTTGCATTTAATCCATCTGAACTCCATTATTAAAGATCACATATTGTACACCTTTCTGGAGTTTTATTTTAGGTTTTGATGTCCTTAAGAATATATATTTGCGGTATAAGTACCAAAAACCATCTCAATATATTTTTACAGCGTCTTTTCTCAGGAGCTCTGCTGAGAACAAGTCGATGTTGGCCTGTCTAATTAATGTTCATGAGCCTCTCTTCTGATTGGCCTGTTGTGTTCTGAGTGACGCACGGCCAGGCCAACCACAGGTAACTAGGGTCAGCCGACGTCACAGCGCTAGCTGGAGGCCGCAAAACAAAGGGGAAACTGGAGGAGGCCCATTCAAACCAGTGCAGATTCGGCTACATAAGGAGCTTAAAATATCATCTTGTTGTGATGGTGGGTGCCAGAATCGATGTAATACAGCCTCAAATTAGAAATTTTATCGCATATCTGCTGCCACTGCCCAACAAAAAACTGACGACAGCTATGGTTAAATGTGATAAAACGAGCGGACTGGACAGAAACGATCGTCAAAAATGCTCACGTTTGCAGTGCACACTTCTTATCAGAAAAAGTTCAATAAAGTATTGTCTTTTATTGTTATGGGCGCGTCTACAGATTTCTTGCCATATGTCTCTGTTTCTTGCATATCACGACTATGTCGTGGATGAAATAATGTCTGTGTGCATGTGTGTAAAAACAACAAACTGACGATTTATATATAATCATTTGTAATTGTATATACGTACATTAATTGTGGCTGGAACAATAATGTAGCTGTAAAAATAGTTGCCTGCTGAAATTTAAATGTATATACATCTTCATCATGACTAGATAGACATGGTGAGTTTGTCTTTACTATACACGTTAGATGTGATCCACCTCATAGTAACAATCCTGTCAGATCGTCCATCCTTTGAGTGAGAGTGTAACGTTACAGGTTCGGCCGATCTGGTTTCGTGGTTAAAGTTAACCTTTTCGACATGTTTTCGTGTTGTCCTTGCTCAGCAATAGCATGGACGCCATGTTGTCTGGGGGTTTGGCAAAAGGAGAGTGGGACAGTGGGCGGTGCTCGGGGTGGTGACTGAAGGCGGTGACTGTGTAGTTCTGACGTCAACTTTTTACGGAAGTCACAAGGGTTTGTGAACAAATCACAGCTACTTTACGCAGGCTGTGTGCATTTTGCTGTGGACTGACTGTTTTGAAACTTATATGGTAGTTAAATAGCCCCTAGACCTCAGTTATTGTGAAAAAAGCCAGGAAATTTCAGTTTTGACAATATGGAACCTTTAATGTAATTTCGTAAATTTGGGAATTAGTAACTACAGGGCAAATACAATTTCACACAGCTAATTTGGTATTTGTTACTATGATTTTTTTACCCCCTGAGACAATTTAGAAAGAGATGTACACAAAAACAGAAGGAACCAGGATGAGGGCAAACACTTAGGCTGTGTTCAGAATGACACACTAGCTTACTGCCCAAGTACACAGTGCATTCTACCTACTTTTTTTTTTTTTTGACAAGACGAGTGTGTGAAACAGTATACAATAAGCAACAAATAATGCTATAGTCTTGTCACATGACAAACACAACATTAATTCAGCACAGCTGTTGAGGCTGTTACCTTACAAATAAATGTGCTAACCATTCTTTTTACAAAGGCTTGTTAATAAGGGTTCATACTAGTAAACAATGCTATATTGCCTAATTGAACTCATTTCATAATTAATGAACTTTACATATTGAACAGAGCTGAATCAACACTGAGCTGTCTTTAACTGAACAATGATAGGCCTATTATTATTATGTTTTGGCAGTTACATTAAGTGGAAAAAGTGATATATTCTAGTTACAATAAGTGCAAATAATAACAAATTCTGCTTAGACTAAAATAGCAGTATTTTCTTTAGCAATAGATTAAGTGTAAATAGTAGTTAGGAGGCAGTTTTTTATACTTCAGTACTGTAGTACATTACAAAACAGTCTGCAATAACATATTGAGTGAAAAATATAATATTTATTAATATTATTAAATGGATGCCACCTTATTGCGGCAACGCCCTCCCTACACCTACCGCTGACCATACCCAATAAGACTGTATTATTAATGAGGCCTTTTATTTCCACTTTTCAAATATTTCCTTTATTTTTATTGAAAATAAATGCCTTTCCGGTCTGATACGTGATGGGGAAAGGAGAAGAACGAGTTTGGCAAAAAGGAGAATTCGAACTCGAGTCGATCGCATCAAAGACCATTTTTTCACGTCTTACTCGCTACGCCACTGATACTTTTGATAAATTTTGCAGTGCTGTTTAGCGCAGCCAAGCATTTGTGTGGCGGGCTTAATGTAAACAGCCTTTGCCAACAAATGCTATTTGTACAGAGTATAGACACTCTGTTTCTTTTTAGAGCTGCTTTACAGCTGAATTGAATTCTGTTTGCATAATTGAAATATTATTTTTATTTATATATGTTATTTTTATATTATATTAATGCAATTTTATTATTATTTCATATCTTTGAAACAATCTGTAGCCTACTGTATAAAGCACTATAGATAAAGGTGATGTAATTTGACTTGGTCGGAAACGTGCCCTAGAGATTAAGGTACATTTTATGTCCTACTAACAATATTGTTTTTAGATACAGAGCAAGTTTGAAGTGTACAGTACATATAAAAGTATCCCCACGTCCAGTTCACTCACGAGTTTGAAGATGAAATGTCACATGGAGCACGTTGCGTTGTGGGAAACAGTATCCCATGCAGTGTCTTCAGATGCATACATCAAATATCAGCAAATATATCAGGTAATCCGGGAAGTCCACGCATACAGAAAATGCACATACTATTCACAGTATGCACATAGCATACTGCAATATAGTAGGAGTTGTATGGTAGAATGTCATTCCAAACACAGCAATTCATCAATTGAAACACATTCAAACACATAAATTGTTTTATATCAGGTTAATGATGTTTTATATGATGTCCTGACCCCTACTCCTAAATCTAATCCTCAGAGAAAACTGTGCACATTATTGGCCACTTTATGAGATGTGTAACGAATCAGCTCATGGGAAATATGAATAATTAACCACAACTAGTTATAATTAATTATGAATATTTTAGATCCGCTGTAGATATTTAGCTGACCTCTCAGGGTCAACTGTCTTGTCAATTCTAAGAACGTTAATTTCCTGGTTAAGGGAAATAACTTTCTTACTGTACAATTCTACAAAGCTTGTAGCGTAAATCTGCATGATTAGTGACTCCGGTTATGAGCAAACAATGAACACGTCCAAATGCTACAGATGTTAAAGATACTTTATAAAATGTCATCACAAGTTGGTTTTCAATGTGTTTATATCATTGCGTCATTATATTAGACATTTGGCACTCACAATAGCAAAACCTCTAGAGACACTCTCACATGCTATCACCCTTTGGCAATAAAATAGCTTTGGAACTGAAAAATTACTTCATTTTTTTAAGAATAGCAGTATGAACACCTCACCACTGAGAGATGTTTAAATAGCTATGCTATTTGTAGAGACAAAACGTCTCCAGGTTACTTATGTAACCATGGTTCCCCGAAGGGAACGAGACGCTGCACGAAACGCTACAGGAACGCCTCCAGCATGACCACGCTCTGAATCACATGTGTAATCGGTCCAATGGGCGAGACGTCACGGGCGGGGTGACGTAGCGACCAGGAAGTATAAAAGCATCAGCTTCAGGAGTGAAGCAAGCACTGGCAGGGATGCCGGAAGTATGGCCCTGAGACACAGCGTCTCGTTCCCTTTGGGGGAACCATGGTTACATACGTAACCTGGAGACGTTCCCCTTCAGGAACTCGAGCTGCGTCGAAACGCTACAGGAATGAGAATGCCCACGCCGCCAGACTTGCAAATCCCTGCCTAGTGTGGAAGAGCACAACTAAGGCGAGAGAATAGGGAGCCAGGAATGGCTAAAGTAGGCGGGGGCCGCCCGAAGGCCAACTTCTGGAGGAGTGAGCCTTGACCCCCGAAGGAGAGGGGAGATCAGAGGGCTCAAGGCTATGGAATAGCATCCTGATCCACCACTTAGCATAAGCTTCTCTGGCCGGAGGCCTTGGCCTCAGCGCACCGCGGAGGAAACGTGTAAGAAGAGGGTGTCTTCCCACTGAATGGCCACGGAGAGGGGCGTGGTAGGCCGCAATGGCCGCCCCGAAGACCTCTTGGGTGGTGCGGGTCAACCCTGTGGATAACAGGAACTCCAGAACTGTACCAAACGGGCAGTTAGCTGGGTCGAGCTGGCGGTCTCCGCACCAAGTAGTACAGTTTCCTCATAGAGGGAGCTCTGGATGGAGGATGGTCTCAACAACCTCAGTTGAAAGACCAGAAGCTATGAGTTGTGCCTCCACAGAGGCCACACCCACAGCTCCGGGCAGGGGCGCGCCCTCCGCCTGTGAGAGGAGATCTCTCCTGATGGGAATCTCCCATGGAGTGCCGTCGAGGAGAGGAATCAGGTCCGAGAACCATACTCGGCCCGGCCAGAACGGGGTTACTGGCAGTCGACTGACCTCGTTCCAGCGCACTCTCTCCAGAACTCCCGGGAGTAGAGCAATAGGGGGAAAGGTGTACAAACGAAGCCTCGGCCACGCCTGTACCATGGCATCCAGCCCCAGTGGAGCTGGATGAGTCAGAGAGAGAACCAGAGGGGACCGTGCAATATCATCTGAGTCACAAACAAGTCCACCTGAGCCTGGCCAAAGACTCTCCAAGTCTGCTTCACCCCTCGGGGTCAGGCATCTATTCCCGGGCCTTGGCCCCTGCCTCGACAGGATATCTGCCCCCACATATATAAAAGACCACTGCTGTATTGTCGGTGCACACCAACACATAGCGATCTCTTAGGCCTGGGAGGAAGTGTTTCAAAGCTAGAAACACGGCCAGCATCTCCAGTCAACTTATGCGCCACGTGAGATGGCGGCCGCTCCACAGGCCGCTTGCCGAGCGGCCA